>NC_030813.1:52078280-52379897 GCF_001704415.2 Capra hircus
TTATGCAGTGCAGATATAGCATCAGTATTTCATAAATGCATGTTTCTATGAAATCTGCCAAGTAGATGAATATCTCTTTCATTGTTCCTGACATCATTGAATTATAAATAATAAAGTGAAGCTCAAATTGTTTATTTGCAATGGAAGAGCTCTGAGAAAAATTTCAGTTATCAATGACATAGTAACCTCTAGAAAAGACAGGAACTTTAAAATTACAGTGAACACTATCTGAAATAATTCCTCTTAAATTGGGCAATTGCTCAAAATTGCCATACATCAACTCTCCAAATCCAATAGAGTTAAAATGAATGGTGAGTACGTACTTATTCATACTTTTCTTTTTTTCCAGAATCAATCTGCTTCAGTGTTTTGAAGTTAAGATAGTATTAGATGGGTGAAGCGATTACTAACTAGCATGGTTTGACCAGGCAGACTCTTCACTACAAGTCAGATTCTTTATTCTTCTGAGAAAGTGGTTACAACAGTTCCGAGGAATAGTAGTCTTCCTTTCTTATGTCAAATGATCACCTTCATTGCACATGGAAAGATTTAAACATTAAACAAAATATGAGACAATTTAATTAAATCTTAAGAATTTGAGTTCTTAAGTAAAATAAAGTCAAAAGTAGAATTTTCATCAGTGTGATTAATTATTCTCTTCCACCTTTTCATGTAGTTAGCATTTTAGTAGAAACCATTGTATGTTAAATCTTCAAGGCATTAAGTGAAAGGCCAATGAAGCCTGACTCAGTTTGAAAGTTCCCATTTCATATAGTTATCTTACTCCCAGACTCAGAAAAACTAAAATTCTTGACATGTTAAAAATTAAGGAAAACTACAAAGTTTCAGTTATGTAAGAAGATGAATTGTGGAGATCTAATGGACAACAATGTGACTATATTAACAATGTTGTACTGTACCCATGAAATCTGCTAAGGGAGTAGATCAAAATTTTATCACTGCACACACAAAAAATAGAAAAATAGTAACTATATGAACTTATGGGTATGTTAATTAGATAAGTAGTGTGAATATTTTATAATATATATAGTATATCAAATCATCAAGTTGTACACTTAAATATATACAAAGTTTGCTGATGCTACTGCTAAATTGCTTCAGTCGTTTCCGACTCTCTGGGACCCCACAGATGGAGCTCACCAGGCTCCGCCGTCCCTGGGATTCTCCAGACAAGAATACTGGAGTGGGTTGCCATTTCCTTCTCCAATGCATGAAAGTGAAACGTGAAAGTGAAGTCGCTCAGTCGTCTCCAACTCAGCGACCCCATGGACTATAGCCCACCATGCTCCTCCACACATGGGATTCTCCAGGCAAGAAGACTGAAGTGGGTTGCCATTTCCTTCTCCAATGCATGAAGGTGAAAAATGAAAGTGAAGTTGCTCAGTCGTTTCCGATTCTTAGCGACCCCACGGACTGTAGCCCACCAGGCTCCTCCATCCATGGGATTTTCCAGGCAAGAGTACTGGAGTGGGCTGCCACTGCCTTCTCCAAGCATATATTGGATACATAAATTATATCTAAAATGTATAAAACTCATCAGCCACCACAGGACTAGTAAAAGTCCGTTTTCATTCCAATCCCAAAGAAAGGCAATGTCAAAGATTGTTCAAACTACTGCACAATTGCACTCATTTCACATGCTAGCAAAAAAGGCTCAACATTCTCCAACTTAGGCTTCAACAGTATGTGAATCAAGAACTTCCAGATGTTCAAGCTGAATTTAGAAAAGGCAGAGGAACCAGAGATCAAATTGCCAACATCTGTTGGACCATCAAAAAAGCAAGAACATCTACTTCTGCTTCACTGACTATGCTAAAGCCTTTGACTGTGTGGACCACGACAAACTGGAAAATTCTTAAAGAAATGGGAATGCCAGATTACCTTATTTGCCTCCTGAGAAACCTGTATGCAGGTCAAGAAGCAACACAACAGCAGTATGGTTCAAAATTGGAAAGGAGTGTGTCAAGGCTGTTTACTGTCACCCTGCTTATTTAACTTATATGCAGAGTACATCATGAGAAATGCTGAGCTAGAAGAAGCTCAAGCCGGAATCAAGATTGCCGGGAGAAATATCAATAACCTCAGATATACAGATGACACCATGCTGATAGCAGAGATTGAAGAAAAACTAAAAACCTCTTGAAAGTGAAAGAGGAGAGTGAAAAAGCTGGCTTAAAACTCAACATTCAAAAAACGAAGATCATGGCATCCAGTCCCATCACTTTGTGGCAAATAGTTGGGGAAAAATGGAAACAGTGACAAACTTTATCTTCCTAGATTCCGAAACAATGCAGATGCTGACTGGAGCCATGACATTAAAAGATGCTTGCTACTTGGAAGAAAAGCTATGACAAACCTAGACAGCATATTAAAAATCAGAGACATTACTTTGCCAACCAAAGTCTGTATAGTCAAAGCTATGTTTTTTTAGTAGTCTTTTATGGATGTGAGAGTTGGACCATAAAGAAGACTGAGCACCAAAGAATTGATGTTTTTAAACTCTGGTGTTGGAGAAGACTCTTGAGAGTCCCTTGGACTTCAAGGAAATCAAACCAGTCCATCCTAAAGGAAATCAACCCTGAATATTCATTGGAAGGACTGATGCTGAAGCTGCAACTCCAATACTTTGGACACCTGATGTGAAAAGCCATCTCTTTAGAAGAGACCCTGATGCTGGGGAAGACAAGATAGGAGAAGTGGATGACAGAGGACAAAATAAGTGGATGGCATCACTGACTCAACGAACATGAATTTGAGCAAGCTCTGGGAAAAGATGAAGGATAGGGAAGCCTGGTATGCTCCATGGGGTTGCAAAGAATCCAATATAATTGAGTGACTGAACAAAATAACAAAAATACTCGGTCTCAAAAAAACTCAATAAAATGACAAAATATTAATATTAATTTAATATTTACTCAGAACCCTTACCAAAGGAAGCCCCAATATGTATTGATTAAAGTTTACAAAGAAGTAGTACACTATATTTAGGGAACTTCAGGTGGTTTGGGGATTCTCAGGTGGAGCTAGTGGTAAAGAACTTGTTAGCTAATGCAGAAGAGTTAAGAGATGCGGGTTCAATCCCTGGGTTGGGAAGATTTCTTTGAGGGGAAATGGCAACCCATTTCAGTATTCTTGCCTGGAGAGTCCCATGGACAGAGGAGGCAAGTGGGCTGCACTCTACATATCCTAGAGTCGGATATGACTGAAGTGACTTAGTACACACACAGGAGGTTTTAATTTGTGTTTCTGTCATTTACATCTAAAATTTAAAAATATAATTTCGCTTATTTCTTTTTGGCCTTTTAAAAGGAAAATGAGGCAAGTAAATTGATTTTAAAATAGCTTGGTTAAAAAAAAAAAAAGATCTAGCACATTAGTCAATAAGGGTTTACCAAATGTTTAATTTATATAAGATATATGTACTTCTATTAGGCAGTTTTAGAGACCAGGGTTAGATGGGAAAAATAAAACAAAACTTGATTTTCTTGAAACACTACAATACCACATTTATATTTGTTTATACAGCTTAATTAATCCCTTTTTAGTTTTACTGCCAACATAAGCAATTTATGTTGCAGTGGCCAAACACAAAGCAAGATATTTGGCAAAGCTACTAAGTAGGGAATATTTTCTGCTCAAAGCTGGATATTTGATCAAAAGCCCTTTAAATTAAATCAGATTTTTTAAAATTGCTATTGTTTCCTTTTTTCATCAATTTTGCTTAAGTAAATTTTAGTCATTTAGGAACACAAAATGTGGAATGGTTCCCAGTGTGTTGTTTAGCACAGGCCTTAAGCTTTTGGGAGGAGTTTTATTTTCTTATTGCAGATATAATCATGTTGATGCTATTTGTCATGGACCAAAACTGGACAGCTTAGTGTTTTAAAGCCAGGCCTTTCTATCAATCTTTCTGAAAGAACAATGAGATTAGCACTACAGGCTTCACATTATTGATTATTCTTAAATTTATGACTCCAAAAATTCAATGTGATAACATAGCCCAATTTCACCAATCAAAAGGTTGAAGGAGAAAGGTTAACACTTTTATCAACTCACCAAATTTTGGCATAGCCCTAATACATATGTTAATTCTATATATTGTTTTTCAAACTTTCTAATATGTTTTGGATTTGGAGAAGTATTAAAATATGACTTGTGTTTAGTTTTCTTTGTCTTTAGTTCAATTGTATTACTTCTCTCTTTATAACATAATGGTAAGAAAGAATATCATAATACTACTTTAGCTGGTATGAAAGTGAAAGTGAAAGTTGCTCAGGCATGTCTGACTCTATGCTATCCCAAGGAAGATACAGTCCGTGGAATCCTCCAGGCAAGAATACTGGAGTGGGTAGCGTTTTCCTTCTCCAGAGAATCTTCCCAATCCAGAGATCAAATCCAGGTATTCTGGCATTGCAGGCAGATTATTTAGCTGCTGAGCCACAAGGGAAGCCCAAGAATACTGGAGTGGGTAGCCTATCCCTTCTCCAGCACATCTTCCCAACCCATCAAACTGGGATCTGCTGCACTGCAGGCAGATTCTTTACCAACTGAGTTATCAGGGAAGCCCCCAAAATGTAGTTAAAACACCATCCAGATAAGCCTTCTCCCTGTTGCCCTCTGACAGATTCTGACTTGCACAGATGTCCATTGTAAAGTTGTATTATGTGACTCGATTTAATTTGGTTTTCATTGAGTGGTTCCAGTTTCACAGAATTACCATCATTCCTCCTTATCCTTATCTGTAGTACTAATTCCACCATGCCAGGGGATATCAAAGTCCTCAAATACTTCATTTGGCCTTTTTTGTCCTATCTGAAGTTTCAACATTCACAGATTCAACCAACCCCAGATCCTCGGTTGGTTGAATCTGTGCCTTGGAAGCCTTCAGATTGGAAACCCCTGGATAAGGAGGGACTACTGATACTAAACTCCATGTTAGACCATCTGACACATTCTTTACATTTGTGTTATTTAGCATGGCTGGAGGTAAAAAGTATAAAATATGGAAACTCACTCCTCTAACAGCTAAAATATACATTGTGCACTGTATCATCTTTGTCTTTGACTCTATTTCTCATTCTTACTTATAAATTTTGATTATAGTTACAAATAACACTTCCTGTTTTGCATTTATGAGAGCATCCATTGTGACTATAAGAAATACATCTGTGACTTCTCTACTTTGGAGCTGGAAGGAAGTTTATAAACATTATATAATTATTTCTCACAATACTCAAACCAAAGTTTAATATTCTCATATTATAACCAGGGAAATGAGAATTGAGTGCTAAAATTAGTTGTTAGTTGCCTAATACATTAGGGAAAGTGGTGGTCAGGTGAGGCTGAGCACTTGTAGTATGATCCCAGATTTGTAGTTACTGTAAATAAGCTAGATGTTGTTTAGTCTCTAAGTTTTGTCCAACTCTTTTGCAATCCCAAGAAATGAAGCCCCACAAGACTCCTCTGTCCATTGGATTACCCAGGAAGAATACTAGAGGGGTGGACATTTCTTTCTCCAGGGGATCTTCCCCACCCAGGGATCAAACTTGTGTTTCCTGCATTGACAGGTGAATGTTTTACCACTTAGGCACTGGAGAAGCCCAAACTAGATGATGAGGTGAAGTCACTCAGTCGTGTCTTACTCTTTGCGACCCCGTGGACTGTAACCTACTATTCTCCAGGCAAGAATACTGGAGTGTATTGTCATTTCCTTCTCCAGGGGATCTTCCCGACCCAGGGATCGAACCCCGATCTCCCGCATTGGAGGCAGACGCTTTAACCTCTGAGCCACCAGGGAAGCGGATTACAGAATATTATTTAAAATTAATATGCTCAGAGTTCATGAAAGGATTATATCCTGTGCTTTGCATAAGCTTCTGAGTAACATGGTCTAATTTTTTGAAGGAATTGCAACAGTGATTACTTTTATTAATAAGTGACACATATTACAAGATCATTTCATTTCATTCAATCCTTTCTTGCATTTTTTGGCATAAATATGTGATTTATGAACTGAATTTTACATTTTACTGAATTCCACATTCCATGACTCATATTCTACTTTCACATTTACAGGAGTAACTTGAGTTACTTTGAATAAAGCTCATACAAGTGATAGAATAAAAAAAAATTATAGTATACCAATATTTGTGAGTGTTGTTGCTGTTCAGTTACCAAGTCATGTCCCACTCTTTGCGACACCAGGGACTGCAGCATGTTATTCAGTCAGTCAGTTCAGTTGCTCAGTTGTGTCCAACCCTTTGCGACCCCATGAATTGCAGCACACCAGGCCTCCCTGTCCATCAGCAACTCCCGGAGTTCACTCACACTCACATCCATCGAGTCAGTGATGCCATCCAGCCATCTCATCTTCTGTCGTCCCCTTCTCCTTCTGCCTCCAATCCCTCCCAGTGTCAGAGTCTTTTCCAATGAGTCAACTCTTCGCACGAGCTGGCCAAAGTACTGGAGTTTCAGATTTAGCATCAGTCTTTCCAATGAACACTCAGGACTGGTCTCCTTTAAGATGGACTGTTTGGATCTCCTTGCAGTCCAAGGGATTCTCAACAGTCTTCTCCAACACCACAGTTCAAAAGCATCAATTCTTTGGCGCTCAGCTTTCTTCAAGAAACAAATTTTCTTATGAAATTGGTTTTCTTTCTACTCAATGTAGCTATGCTTGAGTGGGGAATTCTCTTAATAATGTGAAACTCATATAATAAAAATGTTACTCCATGCTGACTTAAGCAGATGAAAGAGCTACTTTAAATGAGAGGCTAGTACAGCAGCCTGAAGCTTGGAAAACATTTCTTTTTTATACTTCACATTGCTGATCAAGGATAGAAATTACATTAAAAAGAGCAAAATGAAGGGTAATAAAAGGAGTTTAACTTACAGGTAGCCTGTTTGCCTGAGTTTTCTCATATAAGATGAACTAAGCTTTTTTATTCCATTTCTGAATGTTCTTCTATTATTCTGATACATAAATATATGTCTTTCTGTTAATGACTCTAGTTATATTTAGATTATGATAATTAATCTATGTGCCAAGATTTAAGAACTGGTCTTTGCAGGTATTATCCGAGGTTTTGTAAACCTAAATAAGGACTCTTTTTCTTAGTTACAGTAAATATGTTTATATTAGTGAAAGCCTTTGGAGAAGGAAACAGCAACCCACTCCAGTATTCTTGTCTGGAAAATCCCATGGATTGGAGGAACCTGGTAGGCTACAGTCTATGGGGTTGTAAAGAGTCAGACACAACTGAGCAACTTCACTACCTCACTTTATTTGCTTTATTGTTTTCTGCTCAAATTTAGAACCCTTGCTACCATTTCCATTTAAAGAGTATTTGTTGGTTGGCTAGAGATTCTTTTTATTTCCTCCACTGTTGATATTTTTTAAACTGTAAACTCCTACCACTTTTTACATGAGGATGAATCTTAAAGTGCAGAGCAATAAAATTTCAAGTTGAAAGAAACAAAGTTTGAAAAACGTTAGTTTCCCAAATCAGTTCATTAGATTTGCAAAGAAAAACACCTTAATTTGTATGTTGAATTTTGGTTGGACTTCTTGATAATCTTATAGGTGCATTCAAGTTCAGATATCTTAAAAATTGTACAATCTTTACAGTATATCTCTAATATAGTTATAATTTTTAGATATTCACAGTAAAACTGATATTCCAAATCTTATTTCCAACCATAAATGTGAGCACAGAAAGAGAATGTGTATCATTTTATAACTTTATAATCTGAAGCCTATTTTTATTTTTAACTTATGGAGCATCCAGTACATGTATGTCTACACTACCTATAATTTTAAATTAGATAAGTGGTCAAGTATGAAATTCATAAAAAGAGACAAACTCACTGTTGGCTTTACTCTAAAATAACTAAATAACAAAAAATATGCTATCAAAAGATATGAAATATTTTCCAAAAGTACAATATTTCAAGTTATAATTTTCATAATTACTACTGAATTAAGAATTCAGGAACATATAAGGCATAATTAAGTACTTCAGTTCAGTCGCTCAGTTGTGTCCAACTCTTTGTGACCCCATGAATCGTCGCACGCCAGGCCTCCCTGTCCATCACCAACTCCTGAAGTTCACTCAGACTTGCATCCATCCAGTCAGTGATGCCATCCAGCCATCTCATCCTTGGTCATCCCCCTCTCCTCCTGCCCCCAATCCCTCCCAGCATCAAAGTCTTTTCCAATGAGTCAACTCTTCACATGAGGTGGCCAAAGTACTGGAGTTTCGGCTTTAGCATCATTCCTTCCAAAGAAATCCCAGGGCTGATCTCCTTCAGAATGGACTGGTTGGATCTCCTTGCAGTCCAAGCAGCTCTCAAGAGTCTTCTCCAGCACCACAGTTCAAAAGCATCAATTCTTCGGCGCTCAGTCTTCTTCACAGTCCAACACTCACATCCATACATGACTACTGGAAAAACCATAGGCTTGACTAAATGGACCTTAGTAGGCAAAGTAATGTCTCTGCTTTTGAATATGCTATCTAGGTTGCTCATAACTTTTCTTCCAAGGAGTAAGTGTCTTTTAATTTCATGGCTGCAGTCACCATCTGCAGTGATTTTCGAGCCCCCAAAATTAAGTCTGACATTGTTTCCACTGTTTCTCCATCTATTTCCCATGGAGTGATGGGACCGGATGCCATGATCTTCGTTTTATCATACAGTAAATAAATTTAACCATTTTGTGTGAAACCACACTTGAAATTTTATCTAATAATTTTAATTAGTACTCAAATACTGTTTTCCAATTCTACCTTAAATAACATTATAAAAATCTACATAGAATAAAACAAATTAAAATTCACATACCACATATAATTTTAGAGGTGACTAGTTTTCCTTTGTGGAGGGAGATGAAGGTATTAATTGATTAATCAGCAATTTAAATATCTTCCTTCTCTAAATTATTTCCTGAAAATTAACAAGCTACTTTTAATGGGATACATAGAAATAATACTTACTAACACACAATTTCTAATTTGAAAACGTTTACTGTAGTTAATTTAGTAAAATAATTCAGTTCAGTTCAGTTGCTCAATCATATCTGACTCTTTGCAATCCCATGGACTAGAGCACATAGGCTTCCCTATCCATCACCAACTTTTGAGCTTGCTCAAAATCATATCCATCAGTTCGGTGACGCAATCCTACCATCTCATCCTCTGTCATCCCCTTCTCCTACTGCCTTCGGTCTTTCCCAGTATCAGAGTCTTTTCCAATGAGTCAGTTCTTTACATCAGGTGGCCAAAATATTGGAGTTTCAACTTCAGCATCAGACCTTCCAATGAATATTCAGGACTGATTTCCTTCAGGGTTGACTGGTTGGATCTCCTTGCAGTCCAAGGGACTCTCAAGAGTCTTCTCCAACATCATAGCTCAAAAGCGTCAATTCTTCAACACTCAGCTTTCTTTATGGCCCAACTCTCACATCCATAACATGACTACTGGAAAAGAACATAGCTTTGACTAGATGGACCTTTGTCAGCAAAGTAATGTCTCTGGTTTTTAATATACTGTCTAGGTTGGTCATAACTTTTTTTCCAAGGAGAAAGTGTCTTTTAATGTCATGGCTATAGTCCATTTTCAGTGATTTTGGAACCCAAGAAAATAAAGTGTCTCACTGTTTCCATTATTTCCCCATCTAAATGCCATGAAGTGATGAGACTGGATGCAATGAACTTTGTTTTCTGAATGCTGAGTTTTAAGTCAGTTTTTTCACTCTCTTCTTTCACTTTCATCAAGGGCCTCATAGTTCTTCTTTGCTTTCTACCATTAGGGTTGTGTCATCTGCGTATCTGAGGTTATTGATATTTCTCCCGGCAATCTTGATTCCAGCTTGTACTTCATCTGGCATTTCGCATGATGTACTCTGTATATAAGTTAAATATACCATGTGACAATATACAGGTTTGACCTACTACTTTCCTGATTTGCAATCAGTCTGTTGTTCCATGTCTGGTTCTAACTGTTGTTTCTTGACCTGCATACAGATTTCTCATGAAGCAGACCAGGTGGTCTGGTATTCCTATATTTTTAAGTATTGTCCACAGTTTTGTGATCCACACAGGCAAAGACTTTGGCATAGTCAATAAAGCTGAAGTAGGTATTTTTCTGAAACTCTCTTGCTTTTTCTATAATTCAACAGATGTCGGCAATTTGATCTCTGGTTCCTCTGCCTTTACTGAATCTAGATTGAATATCTGGAAGCTCACAGTTCACATACTGTTGAAGGCTGGCTTGGATAATTTTGAGCATTACTTTGCTAGTGTGAGATGAGTGCAATTGTGAAGTTATTTGAATATTCTTTGCCATTGCCTTTTTTGGGTTGGCAAAAAAAAAAAAAAAAAAGAAAGAAAAGAGGCAACAGGCAAGAAGCAGAAACAGGTAAGTTTGAAGTTTAGCCTTGGAGTACAAAATGAAGCAGGGTAAAGGCTAACAGAGTTTTACAAGGGAACATACTGGTCATAGCAAATACCCTCTTCCAACAAGAGATGAATCCACACCTGGACATCACCAGATGGTCAATACCGAAATCAGACTGATTATATTATTTGCATCCAAAGATGGAGAAGCTTTGTACTATTGGCAAAAAGAAGACCTGGAGCTGACTGTGGCTGAGAACATGAACTCCTTATTGCCAAATTCAGCTTTAAATTGAAAAAAGAAGGAAAAACCACTAGACTATTCAGGTATGACCTAAATCAAATCTCTTTCATTATACAGTGGAAGTGAGAAACAGATTCAAGGATTAGTTCTGATAGAGAAAGTGCCTGAAGAACTATGGATGGAGAACTATGGATGATATTGTACTGGAAGCAGTGAACAAGACCATCCTCAAGAAAAAGAAATGCAAAAAGGCAAAGTGGTTGTCTAAGGAAGCCTTACGAATAGCTGAGACTAGAAGAGAAGCTAAAGGCAAAGGAGAAAAAGAAAGATACACCCATCTGAATGCAGAGTTCCAAAGAATAGCAAGGAGAGATAAAACTTTCTTCAGTAATCAATGCAAAGAAATAGTTGAAAACAATAGAACGGGAATGACAAGAGATCTCTTCAAGAAAATTAGAGATGCCAAGGGAATATTTCAAGCAAAGATGAGTCAGTAAAGGAGAGAAATGGTACAGACCTAACAGAAACAGAAGATATTAATAAGAGGTGGCAAGAATACACAGAAGAACTGGACAAAAAAGATCTTCATGACCCAGATAATCATGATGGTGTGATCACTTGCCTACAGCCAGACATCCTGGAGGGTGAAGTCAAGCGGGCCTTAGGAGCATCACTACAAACAAAGCTAGCTGAGTTGATGGATTTCCAGTTGAGCTATTTCAAATCCTAAAAGATGATGCTGTGAAAGCTACAATATACCAGCAAATTTTGAAAACTCAGCAGTGGCCACAGGACTGGAAAAGGTCAGTTTTCATTCCAATCCCAAAGGAGGGAAATGTCAAAGAATGTCTACCACACAATTGCACTCATCTCACACACTAGCAAAGTAATGCTCAAAATGCTCCGAGTCAGGCTTCAACAGTATGTGCACCAAGAACTTCCAGATGTTCAAGTCGATTTAGGAAAGGCAGAGGAAGCAAAGATCAACTTGCCAACATCCATTAGATGATAGAAAAAGCAAGAGAATTCCAGAAAAAATCTACTTCTGCATTATTGATTATGCCAAAGTGTCAGGAAGCATTTAACAGGAGGCTTCCTGTGTGCTGTTTAGGATCTGTCATGAATCCTCTATCCTTTATTAATTCCTGAATATTCAGGAAATAAGCAGAGTAGCAAGCTACTCCTAGGGGCTTAAGAATGCATGTGTTTCCTTTGTTAGTTTTTCCATATGGTGATAAATAACTATTTATGACCCTCTTCCATTTTATGAACCATATGGAAATGTGATTATTTACAACCCTCTCTCTTTCATATGGATGATCTCATGTTTCCTTGATAACTTGTAAGTTTTGATTTTATCTCTGTTGAAAATAGCTATCTTGTAAGACAGTATGAATCCCACACAATGATGAATAAAACACCTTTGCTCCATCAGAGCTTGGGTGGCCATGTCTTCTCTCTCACTCTCAGGCTACTTCTCCAGAGCATAGAAGCCCGCTGTGTTTGCTTTCCTGCTCAGGCTTCTAAGACCCTCTCAAGAAGGCACTCTGTGCCTTCACCCCATCGAGAGGACTCCAGGTGCCTTTGTGAACAGCACAAGCCCCGTGTCAGGAGCTTTATTGTTTTTCTGCATAAACCAAGGTATATCAGCCTCTTTCTCTCTCCTTTACTTTCTTATCATTGATTCTGGACCTCCAGGTTCCAGTCCATTAAAGGACCTCAACACCAAAGACTTTGACTGTGTGGATCACAACAAACTGTGGAAAATTTTTAGAGATGAAAATTCCAGACCACTTTACCTGCCTCTTGAGAAATCTCTATGCAGGTCAAGAAGCAACAGTTAAAACCGTACGTGGAACAGACTGTAAATTGGGAAAGAAGTATATCAAGGCTGTATATTGTCACCCTGCTTGTTTAACTTATATGCAGCATACATCATGAGAAATCCTGGGCTGGATGAAGCACAAGCTGGAATCAAGATTGCCAGGAGAAATATCAGTAACCTCAGTCATGTAGATGGCACTACACTTATGGGAGAAAGTGAAGAACTGAAGAGTCTTTTGATGAAAGTGAAAGAAGAGAGTTAAAAAGTTGGCTTAAAACTCAATATTCAAAAAACTAAGATCATGGAATCTGGTCACATCACTTCATGGCAAACATATGGGCAAGAAATGGGAACAGTGAGACACTTTATTTTCTTGGGCTCCAAAATCACTGCAGATGGTCACTGCAGCCATTAAATTAAAAGATGCTTACTCCTTGGAAGAAAAGCTATGACCAACCTAGACAGCATGTTAAAAAGCAGAGACATTACTTTGCCAACAAAGGTCCAGCTAGTCAAAGCTGTGGTTTTTTCCAGTAGTCATTCTTGTATATGAGTGTTGAAGAATTGATGCTTTTGAACTGTAATGTTGGAGAAGACTCTTGTGATTCCCCTGGACTGCAAGAAGATCCAACCAGTCCATCTTAAAGGCAATCAGTCCTGAACATTCACTGGAAGGTCTGATGCTGAAGATGAAACTCCATTACTTTGGACACCTGTTGTGAATAACTGACTCATTGGAAAAGACCCTGATGCTGCGAATGATTGAAGGCAGGAGGAGAAGAGACAATAGAGGATGAGATTATTGGATAGCATCACTGACTCAATGGACTTGAACTTGAGTAGTCTCCGGGTTTTGGTGATGGACAGGGAAGCTTGGCATGCTGCATTCCATGGGCTGGCAAAGAGTCAGACAAGACTGAGTGACTGAACTGAAGCTGAATCAATGTTTAATTGTTCAATTCATATGCTTCTTCCTCTAAAAATAACCAGTTTATAAACTATGGTGGCTGGGGAGAGCAGAGGTTGATAATGGAGAAAGCCTTTTTAAGATCCTTTCCTCCTAAAATAAAAGGATAGTATTCTCAGACACACTGATTATATTTATATATAGATAATATTATGTGAGAGTAAATATAACCTGTTTTTATCCATCTAATTTAGTTATGCTTGTTCTCCATGACTAATCATAGGGGAACATATCTATTTTGAGGCTGATTTATATGAAGTATATGTATGTATATATATATAAAACCTTCTAAGTCATACATTAAGTGGACTCCATTAGTGACCTGTCATGAGCTCATGCCCATTAAACATATATAAAATATTTCCTATGTTCTATGATCTGACAAGACCATTATAAGTTAATTTAGTATGCAATATATTTTAAAATACATACAACTTTTATTATCTTCAGAAATTAAAAGTCATTCATAAAAGCAGTTTATATAAAACAACTTTAATTAAGTAATTTGTTCATTCCCCTGTGACAGTCTTCACACATGATTGAAGATGCAGGCTGAATAAGCATCACCATTTTTAATAATTGCAACATATTCTGTTAAATGCAAAGAAACACAGTTGTAATTAGGAAAGAAAAAATAATAAAAGTCTCTACCACATAAGTGTTATTGAAATATTTTATTAAAATGAAGTGCATACTTAATGAGTGATGCTGAGTAGTCACATTTGATACTGTAAAACCAGGGTCAACAAAAGAGCAAAATATTCATGGTAAGCATTGATTACTTCAGACTCCTGATAAAAGCTGCCCGATTTCAGGAGGCAATCATTATGGTCACACAGACAAATTAAATGCATGTTGAAGAAAAACCTTTACAAAGACAACTTTTTTAGTAATACCTTTGAATATTAAGCACTTGTTATCAAAGATTCTAAAGGGAACATATTAGCGTTATAGAATCCAGACAATCTAAATATTAAATAATTAAGATAAAATCATTATACGGTTGAAGTAGGTTAATGTATAATAAAACAATTAAACAGATAACGTAGACATCAGTACAAAAGCTCCTTCTAGTCTTCTATTACTTGTGGTTAGAGCCAGCAGTCTTCTATGTAACAATATTTTGGGAAGTGCCAAGAAGACTATTGAAGTTATATGATGTATTTTCCTCAACACATTATCATTATTTTTCTATAGTTTTGTCAGAAGTTTTACCTTTTCTTCCTAGAGAAGCGAATGACAACTTAGTCAAGTATCCGTGCCTAGAAAATCCCATTAGGAGTCACAAAGAGGTGGAAAAAACTGAGCTACTGAGCACACACATGCCTTTACTTTAAGTTTGGTATTCTAATGTATTATAGCTAATATTTAAAAAAATGATATATAAATTCCAGAAAAAATATATTGAATGTGAATGAATTTGTCAGTTTGATGGAAGAGAATGGAAGAGAAACACAAAGGCACAAGGTCAATGCAAACTAAATTAACCAACTTGATGTTCCTTGTTGAGGCAAACTGGTTATTTGTGGCCTGCATTTTCAAATGTTAAATTTTCACTGCACTTAGCAACTTTGTTTATAGAAAATCAATGATTACACTATGTTCTCTGAAAAATACAACTTTTAGTAATGAAAATACTCTTTTAGTATAATAATATGTAGTCTTGCTGTAAGGCACAGGATTCAAAACTCCCTCTAGACAATGGAAGATTTTAGATGAATGAAATAATTGGAAAAAATGATACTATAGTGAAGCGATTTTTATGAATAGTAATGAAAACCATTGAGTAAGGCCTTCTACATATCACACATTGGGCAAAACTTTATATATATATTATCTCTTTTAATTTTAATTGAAATTAATTTTAATAATTATTTAATTAACACATGACAGAAGAAGTTTTATCACCATTCTCTATATTTGGAGTCTGAGTCAAAAGGACCACATTGGTCAAAGTCATACAATTAGTAAATTAAAAAGTAGAGCTTTGTTCTTCGGCCTAATAACCTTAAGCATCAATGTTTTAAAGCGTCTTTTGAGCATAAACTTTCTTTCATGTTTCACCAGACCCAAACTGCTGTAGTTTCATGACCTAAGTTTCTTTATTAAATTAGTTCAGAAAATTAAGTATTGTAATATCATGTGTCTATTCAATTTATATATATGACTGAATGACTAAGTACACACATATTTATATGGATATAGCTCAACATGTTATTGTTGTTGTTTAGTCACTAAGTCATCTGACTTGTTTTGAGACCCCCATGGGCTATAGTTGTCTCCTCTGTCCATGAGATTTCCCAGGCAAGAGTACTAGAGTAGACTGCCATTCCCTTGTCTGGGGAATCTTCCTAACCCAGGGATCGGACCCACGTCTCCTCAACTGGCACAAAGAAACACAAGCTGGAATCAAGATTGCCGGGAGAAATATCAATAACCTCAGATATGCAGATGACACCACCCTTATAAAAGAAAGTGAAGAGGAACTAAAAAATCTCTTGATGAAAGTGAAAGAGGAGAGTGAAAAAGTTAGCTTAAAGCTCAACATTCAAAAAACAAAGATCATGGCATCCGGTCCCATCAAGTGATGGGAAATAGATGGGGAAACAGTGAAAACAGTGTCAGACTTTATTTTGGGGGGCTCCAAAATCACTGCAGATGGTAACTGCAGCCATGAAATTAAAAGACGCTTACTCCTTGGAAGAAAAGGTATGACCAACTGAGATAGCATATTCAAAAGCAGAGACATTACTTTGCCAACTAAGATCCATCTACTCAAGGCTATGGTTTTTCCAGTGGTCATGTATGGATATGAGAGTTGGACTGTGAAGAAGGCTGAGCACTGAAGAATTGATGCTTTTGAACTGTGGTGTTGGAGAAGACTCTTGAGAGCTGCTTGGACTGCAAGGAGATTCAACCAGTCCATTCTGAAGGAGATCAGCCCTGGAATTTCTTTGGAAGGAATGATGCTAAAGCTGAAGCTCCAGTACTTTGGCCACCTCATGTGAAGAGTTGACTCATTGGAAAACACTCTGATGCTGGGAGGGATTGGGGGCAGGAGGAGAAGGGGACGACCGAGGATGAGATGGCTGGATGGCATCACTGACTCGATGGACGTTGAGTCTGAGTGAACTCCAGGAGTTGGTGATGGACAGGGAGGCCTGGCGTGCTGTGATTCATGGGGTCACAAAGAGTTGGACATGACTTAGCAACTGAACTGAAATGAACTGAACTGAACTCAACGTATCATACCCCGTAATCTAAATCTCATTTTGATAATAAAATGTGCTCTCATGAAGGAAAGAGAAACTTAAATGACATCTTTCAAGCATAATAGGAAATGTAAATACCAGATCCATTACATCATATCAGATACTGAAGTTATGAAAAATTATCTAAGACAGAGTATATTTCCATCAATTAAGTTACTTCACAAGCAATGTTGACACAGGACAAGTGAGGAAAAATGGTGACTGATTCTAATCACATAGTTGATATAATTATGTGTATTAACATAAAGTCATTAATAGAATAAATGAACAATTGTGCGTTTCCATTCAACATAATATTGCATATTCATTAAGTCTCTTCAAATCTGATTTTCTCCCTACTAATTATTTTTCTTTCTCCCCTAAACTTCGGACATTATTTCCCATATACCATAATTGACATGATCTATTATCATATCTCCCCTGTTTGATTTAGAATTAGAATGTGTGTGTGTATAGCATGTTTGAAATTCCTTTTCTCCATTTTGTCATTTAAGCTTCACTCTTCCATTAAGCTACAATTTAAATCCATTTTTTTAAGACTGTGCAGTAGTAATCATTTGAATGCTTGCATAATACGGCAATAATAATTTTTTAGTGTATGGCTTGGCTTTAAAATTATTTTTGAAGTGACTAAAATATTCCAGACATTTTATGGAGCATGGAAGCTACCAAGATGAAAATGACAAATATAGTCCCTGATATAGCTGGGCCAATAATCAAGAATATAAATATTTTAAGTGAATGCTAACTGCTTTTGAGAAGATAGAATATTGAGACAAATATTATTCGGAGACAGAACGTTAAATTGCCTAACATCCTTAAGATTGGGTCATAGAGAAATGCTCTTTTAAAGGCATGATTAGTTTTAGACTCCATGCAATAGCTACTGGAACTTAATAAATAAATTCCTCAAGGTAGCAGGATAGAAGATTAAACCACAGAAATCAATTGCATTTCTTTATACTACCAATGAAATATCAGATATAAAAAGAAAAAAATCATTTTTAAATTTACATTAAAAAAAATAGAATACTAAGGAGGGACTTCCCTGGTTATCTGATGGTTAAGAATCTACCTTCCAATGCAGGGGCCATGGGTTTGATCCCCTGTTGGGAAACTAAGATCCCAGATGCCATGGACTAGGCAATTAACTCCACATGTGGCAACCACTGGGCTTGCTCACTACAACAAAGATCCTGTGTGTCACAGCTAAAACCCAATGCAGGCATATATATATATATGTATATGTATATATATATATATATATGGAGAGAGAGAGAGAGAGAGAGAGAGAGAATAGGCAAGTAATAGATTGGGAGAAGTGTTTATAACATACATGTGGATCCCAAAATATTTAAGTTTAAACAAAAGAACTCTGATATTAAAGATATCAGAAAATGAACAACAATTACAATTTCATGAAGAAAGATTTTATGGAGGAAAATGACAAATAAATAAACTAGCATATGAAAAAATATTCAATATCTTTAATGAAATATAATTAAATCCATAATGAGACAGAGCCTCACATCCAACTGAACGATGGTAAGGAATGTAACAACCAGAACTCTACATTGCTTGAGGGAGTGTAAAACAATCATTTTAGCAAACAATATGGTAACATTATACAGTTAAAAATATACCTTTTCTATAACTCAACATTTTTACCACTAAGCATATATCCAGGAGAAATAAAATCAAATGCCAATATAAAGAATTTTACGATAATATTTCTGGAAACTCTATTCATAATCAAACATAAAGCAGAAGACAACCTAAATGTCTCTTATCTGGTATAAATGTATATATTCATACAATGTACTACAAATATGGACTTAAAAAGGACAAATTACTGATTCATATAACATTATAATATACAGCCTTATCATACTCCTTTCTTTTATATTTCAGAAATATTGAATGATAAAATATGAACTCTTCTGCTATTGTGAAATTTAATGCTATGGGATTTATAATGTTATGTGTGCATTGCTCAGTCATGTCCAACTCTAATATACAGGTTACCTAGTGGCTCAGATAGTAAAGAATCAGCCTTCAATGCTGGAGACATGGGTTTGATCCCTGGGTCAGAAGATCCCCTGGAGAAAGAAATGGCAACCCACTCCAGTATTCTTGCCTGGAGAATTCCATTAATAGAGGAGCAAGGCAGGCTACAGACCATGGATTTGCAAAGAGTTGGACATGACTGGGTGACTAACACACACACAACATTATAAATCCGCAGCATTAAAATTCACAAAAGCAGAGGACTTCATAGTTTATCATTCCATATTTCTGAAATTTAAAAGAAAGTAGTATGACAGGCTGCATATTGTCATCTTGCTTACTTAATGTATATGCAGATTACATTATGTGAAATGCTGCGCTGGGTGAATCACAAGCTGGAATCAAGACTGCTGGGAGAAATATCACAATCTCTGATATGCAGATGATACCACTTTAATGGCAGAAGAACTAAAGAGCCTCTTGATGAAGGTGAAAGAGGAGAGTGTAAAAGCTGGCTTAAAACTCAACATTAAGAAACTAAGATAATGATATCCAGTCCCATCTCTTCTTGGCAAATAGGTGGGGAAAAAGTGGAAACAGTGACAGATTTTATTTTCTTGGGCTCCAAAATCACTGCAGACAGTGACTGCAGCCATGAAATTAAAAGAAGCTTACTTTTTAGAAGGAAAGCTATGACAAAACTAGATAACATATTAAAAATCAGAGACATCATTTTGCTTACAAAGGTCCATATTGTCAAAGCTATGGTTTGTTCAATAGTCATGTACAGATGTGAGATATGGACCATAAAGAAAGCTGAGTGTTGAAGAACTGATGCTTCTGAACTGTGGTGCTGGAGAAGACTCTTGAGAGTCCCTTAGACAGAAAGGTGATCAAATCAATCAATCCTAAAGAAAATCAACCCTGAATATTCATTGGAAGGACTGATGTTGAAGTTGAAGCTCCAGTACTTGGTTACCTGATGCAAAGAATCAACTCTTTGGAAAAGACACTGATAGTGGGAAAGATTGAAGGCCAAAGGAAAAGAGGCAGCAGAGGATGAGATGGTTAAAGAGCATCATTGAGTCAATGGACATGAATTTGAGCAAATTTAGGTAGATAGTGAAGGACTGAGAAGCCTAGCCTGCTATGGTCCACAGGATCACAAAGAGTTGGACACAACTTAGCAACTGAACGACATATTTCTGAAATTTAAACCTGGCAAAACTATTTTATGGTGAAAGAAAGCAGAAGAGAATTTTCTACCAATGATTTAGTCAAAATGAAGACATTATTGATTGGAAACTGAGATAAAGGGAGTTATGTCTATATTTCAATAAAAGCACACTCTACATGGATGTATCCATTTACCAAAGCATATAGTACTTATATTTAATATCTATTCATTTTAAAGTATGCAACATATACCTCAACAAAGCAAAGCATTGGGAAGATATTTCAATAAGGACATTCTAAGAAAAGTGCTCCAGAAAGATCAATTAAGATGAAAACACAGCCCCTTACTGTGTTTCTGTGCATTTCATCAAGTCCAAAACTTGATATTTTATACATTACATTCCATCTATACTTTCCTCCACAGTGATATTTCTCAGGCAACATTCCCATCTCTCTTCTGATCCATTCTCCCCCCTCCACCCTTTTTAACTGAATGCTTATCCTCAGCATGAAGCATGCTTCAATTTCTAAGAAAAATCTACCTCCCCCAACTTCATATCATTCTTGTTTTCTCATTTCCCACACTGAAATCTCAAGTCTCCCTATAAATCCAATCCCTTTATTGGACTGAAAATGAGAATACTGTATTCTTCATTGATAACAATGAAATCTTTGAAATATCCTAAATTCATTTTCTCATACTCTATGTCAATTTCTTCAGCAAATCTTGTTGACTCAACCCTGGAAATACTTCCAATTTTTATCAGCAATTTACTGCTCTCATCCACCACAAACACTAGGACTAAAGGCAATGTTATCTAGATTGTTGGTTATTCTCACGGCCTAAGTGGTTTCCCGGCTTCCAGTCATCAACTTTTCTGTCTGTTGACAGCTCCAGCACCATAGCCAGGATAATCTCTTTACCATGCATGTGTGCCCAGTCACTTCAGTTGTGTCCAGCTCTTTGCAACCCCATGGACTGTAGCCCACCAGGCTCCTCAGTCCATGACATTCTCCAGGAAAGTATGCTGGAGTGGGTTGCCATTTCCTTCTTTACAGGATCTTCCTGAACCAGGGATGGAACCCACGTCACTGATTCTTCACTGATGGAGCCATCAGGAAAGCCCATCTCCTTACCCTATCCCTGCTCTATTTCAAATTCTCTAAGGGCAGTGTAGAGCTGACCTTCTCATCATGACCTACAACCCTTCCTCCATCTGAGATCTTTTCCATTCTGAGCATGTCTTCTACTACACTGAGCCTTACTGTCTCCTTTGTTTTTCTTGGGCCACAGTTTTGAGTAGTTTTTCTCCGTTTCCTCCTTTAAGACTTCAATCAAATGTCTCCATCTCAGTGATCTTGACAAGGACAGTTTTGGTGGAATATTAGGTGTAAAATGCTGATTAAAGTGGGCTGAAAAGAAAAGTGGTAAAGAAGAATTTGAGACCAAAGGTAGACTATCCCTTGAGGAACTTGAACAAAGTAAGAAACAGAAAGATAGTTTTTCGTTGTTTTGTTTAAGCGGTGGGGTTAAAGAAAAACTTATTTTAATGTCTGTTAAAAAAGTAAGACCTATCACCATAGGTGTCAAGAGTATCACAGTAGGTGAAAGCTATCAGGCTCAACTTTAAATACAGAAAAAAAAAAAAATAGGGGTTAATAGCCAAGGAGAATTTGGTGTGTGTGTGGTGGGGGGGAGGGAGGGGGAGGTGATTTGTTAGATGGGAAATTACTGAGAGGAAGCATAAAGAGTAGAGAGATTCACTGTAAACTGATCTAACAAAATTCTTCCTTGAAGATATGTCATGGTGATCAGATATCACCTATGAGATGATGTGGGATAGAAGAATTTAATCAGATGTTGAGGATGATCTGATAACAGAGGTTGGAGAATTCTCTCCAAATTGCATTAGCAGGATTCTTGCCAAAATTGCCACTGCTTTGATTACAGTTTTTGGTACAGTTACCATTTTTCACTATTTGGTAAATAAAACTACATTTACTTCTAAAGTATTTGTTTTTCTCATTTATCAATGGAATTAAATATTTATAAAAGGTTAAATCTTTGTGTTTATTATTTTCAGAATAGAATTTTAACAATAATTCTTATATAAGTAAAGGACAGAATACAAAGAAAGTTTCTTCCTTTGCAACAAAGATTATAACCACATTAGAATATGGTAAGGATCCTTCAGGTCTCTCTTGTGTCTGTCTTGTAAAATAATTTCCCAAGACAACATGATTTTCTTTAAGTGACTCTTCAGTTTTACTTACATGTCACGGGCACAGAAATGTAAATAACTTTGCAAACGGAACAAGTTCTGGAGACTGAGACTCTTAAACTAACTTTACTAAGCTGTTAACTTTACTTAACTTTACTTAGCTCTTAAATTCTTTGAGATACCTGAAGCAAAATTATGAGTGATAGTTGTCCTTCACTCAGAATTCTAGGTTAAGAGGCACCTAAGGCATGGAGGAGTTATAGTGAATAGCACAAGTTCTGCTGGGCTATGATTCAGCATGTGTTCCCGGCTATTTCTTTGTTGTCAATTACAGAAAATGATATGCATTTGTTACATGCTGATGTTGATGCTCTCCAGAGATTCTGACAGAGATGAAGAAATAAATAATTTGAGGTGAGTATATTAAAAGTGACTCATGTTGGCATAACCATTTTATGGTTTTAACAGAGAACTATCTATATCCGGTTAATAATATCATTTTCATGTTGAGTTTCCTGCATTCTTGAACTAAAATATAAAGAGCCTTTCAGAACAAAGGTTTTGACTGTGCCTTTTATGTGAGTAAAGCTCACTCTGGTAGGTTGGGAATTCATTAGGTGAATTGACACTGCAATTGGTTGTCTTCAATTGGAGAAAAAGAAAACATGAAAATTCTGTGAAATATTGATGTTCTTTTTTGAAACCTTTTTTAAAGAAAAACTGTGAAGCAGCATAAATTAAAGGTGACTCTTCCTCCCTTTATGGAATCCCTTGATTTTGCTTTCAGGCAACTGAACATTTCCTGGCAAATTTAAATAGAAAGGGATTTATTAGCCAGTATTAGGGCTTCCCTGATATCTCAGTTGGTAAAGAATCCTCCTGCAATGCAGGAGACCAGGGGTTGATTCCTGGATCTGGAAGAACCCCTGGAGAAGGGATAGGCTGTCCAATCCAGTATCCTTGGGCTTTACTTGTGGTTCAGCTGGTAAGGAATCTGCCTGCAAAGCTAGGAGACCTGGGTTTGATCCCTGGGTTGGGAAGATCACTTGGAGGAGAGAAAGGCTACCCACTCCAGGATTCTGGCCTGGAGAATTCCATGGACTGTATAGTCCATGGGGTTGCAAAGTGTCGGGCACAAGTGAACAGCTTTCACTTCACTTTGGTCATTAGGAGGATACAAAATCATTGGAAGTATATTAAAACAAATGTTCTGGCCACATTTCCAGGAATGATTTCACTTCCAAATAAAACTGCCTCTACCATGATCATAAGCTCCACTGTAGAAAAAGAAAGAAAAAAAAATCAAAAAACTTAGAATCATAAAGCAGAGTTGACCTAACTGAGGTTTTTTTTTTTTTTTTTTTTTTTTTTTTTTTTTCCCTCATCTGTGTCAGTACAAGGGACGTCTCAACTCCTACCTCCCTGTTCCAGTAATTCAAATTTAAATTTATACTGTTTGAGTAACCAAAGTATATCCAGAAAATTAGCTGCAAAGGCATTTGAGAAATAATTTTATATCTTCTGTAAATGCATTTGGGCTTCCCAGGTGACTCAGTAGTAAAGAATCTACCTGTCAATACAGGAGCCACAAGAGATTCAGTTTCCATTCCTGGGTCGAGAAGAGCCCCTGGAAGAAGAAACAGCAACCCACCCCAGTATTCTTGCCTGGATAATCCCCACAAACAGAGGAACCTGGTGGGCTACAGTTCATGGGACTGCAATGAGTCGGACATGACTGAGCGACTAAGCATGCAGGTATACGAATGAATGTTAAAAGAAAATTCAACTACATCTTAAGCATCAATACATATTACATACCTGTCATATTTTTAACCATACTTTTTAAAGTTGACTATAAATCAAAATTAGACATATGAGACCCTGATTTCACTTACTTAAATTATATGATTAAAGATGAGTTTTTGTGAATAATAATAAAAAAATCATGTCAAATTGTAAACTATAAGAGGCAGATAGACTCTGTAGCCCTAATTTCCTTAATGTTTCTATTTTTGAGTAAATATGATCATCTTTGTTGTTTATATAACAAACAGAACTAGGAAGATTCATTGACCTAATTTTCTGTTATTGCTAATTCTATTTTGACTAAAACTTTCATGGCAACTGTAACTGGAGTCTAGGACTTTTATTAAACAAGATGTATTTTCCTACAATAATATTTTTTCTCATCTATATCAGGGTCCCAAGATTCATCTCAGCCTTCATAATTTACTTGAAGACTTTGCTAGTCATAATAAATCTGTTATTTCCGTGGTTACAGTTTATTACATAACATAGGACACAGTTCAAAATCAGCAAAGTGAAAAGGCACATGGGGGGAAGGCCAGAGAAACCAGGTACAAGCTTTCAGGTGTCCCTGACCAGTGGAGTCATAAAGGCATATATTTAATTCTCCCAGCAGCAGTTATAGTACACATGAAGTACTGACACGTGACTGACTTCAATTTCTCAGACTGCATCCAAACTTCATCCCAAAGAAAAACCAAGCATTCACCACAAATCACATCATTAGGATAAATTTATCTGGCCAGGCTGGTAAGGCTTGGTCCAAGGCCTCAGGAATGAAAAAACTAATAATAATCTTACCAAGCAGAGCATCCTAAGAGATCAGAGGTTAGGTTCAGAGCCAGCCAAGGGCTCATTCTGAAGACAGGCTTTTCACTACATTCAGGAATGTGTTGGGTTTTTATAACCCAGGTCTGCTGAGTTGCCTCTTTCCAGGTCACCATCCTTGATTAGTTCACTTTTTCCCAACAGATTTAATGAGATGTTCCTATTTAAGAAGATAAATAATTTCTTTGAATCCACAGAACTCAAAAACATTGTTTACTTTATTTAAAGAAATAATCCATTTAATCGTAAATTTATTTTTTTCTTTTAAAATTTCATTTTACTTTGATTACACACACTCCCCCCCCTTCACCCCCCCACACCCACCCCCAGCCGCCAAACACACACTGGAGGGAGGCTTGCAGCTCGTTTTCCCTAAAAAGACTCTTCAACTCACATTTCCTAGTCTTAGAGACACATCCAACACCATTTGGTACAGTGTTATAGGAGGTTCATGGAAAGACTACAGTTACCTGGCTCAAGTGTGCCAGGATCTTCAGGTCAACACCAGTAAATATATGTATACACACATATAGCTAATTCAGGCTTCCCTCATGGCTCAGATAGTAAAGAATCTGACTCAATTCAGGAAACCTGGATTCAATCCCTGAGTGGGGAAGAATGGCAACCTACTCCAGTATTCTTGCCTGGAGAATCCCATGGACAGAGGAGCCAGATGGGCTACAGTCCATGAGGCTGTAAAGAGTCAGACATGACTGAGTGACTAACTATAGCTGATTCATTTTGCTGTACAGCAGAAACTTGTAAAGCAACTATATTCTAATATATATATATATATATATTTTTTAATAGAAGGATCAAGGAAAACCAGTCTCTTTTAGGAGTGCAATCTAGTGCTAGGTAAATCCTCCAGAATCAGTTAAAGGAAGTTCTAAGCAGGAGGAAGCATTAGCCACTCGATCAAAGCAGAAATAATATAGTCAGAATTAACATAAAAGAAATCCATGGCTCTCTAACAGGCAAATGAACCATTTGAAATGACAATGGAAGAAAACATCTGTGTAAAATAGCCCCTGAAAAAAAAAAAAAAAAAAAAAGACTAAATAGACTGAAGTGACTCAGAAATGTACAAGATTAGATAAAATTTGTCAGCCTTCCTGAACTGATCAATATAATTAATAAAAATCCCCCTAAATTAGATAAGCAATGAGGACTTACTCTTTAGCACATGTAACTATATTTAATGCCTTATCATAACCTATAATAGAAAAGAATCTAAACTAGAACACATAAATATATGTGTAAAAATCAGTGTTTTCTGTACACCTGAAACTGACAGCACTGTAAATCAGCTATACTTCAAATAAAAAACAAAAATTTTAACTCCCTTCAAAAAAAGCAGCAGAAGACACTTATTTCTTCAGTAATGAACTCTTTATATATGAACCAATGCTGGCTGAATTTGAATAACTTACTTGAAGAAACAGTGTTCGTATCTGATCACAGAAAAAAAAAAAAAAAAAGATTTGCTCTTACTACTGCCTTATCCTGGATTTGGTGATTAGTACCAAATAAGTGATCCTTGAGAAAATAAAATATAAGCTTGACAATCTGAAATAAGATAAGTGTATAGAAATGTTTAAATCTAAATGGTAGGAATAATTAAAGAAAAGTTATATCAAAGTGGCACACACAAAGAAAAAGAATTAGAGAATATTAGAACGGCAAGTGAGTTCTATTTACCTAAAAGAAGAATCAACAAAGAAGTGCTAAAAACAAAAGATAGATTTACCCAGAATTAATGTTCTTCCTGTTTTTAATTTCTATAGTTATTTGGTAATCCAAGCTTCTGAGTAAAACATGTCTGTGAATTTGACTGAAAGTGGGATACATTTCCTGACTCATATATACATTCCAAAATATGAAATATTTGTAGATTGACATTATATTCATTGAAATACCATGAATGTCACACATGAAAAACCTTAAATATCTTCTAGGGCAGTATTGGTTTCCTATTGAAGGAGGAACCAGACAGAACAGGCTCCATCTTGAAAGCAGGACTCCATCTTGAGCTGGACTGTGGACTTTGAGCTATACGCCCAGTATCTAGGAAACGACATACCAAATGGAAAACCAGGCCCCTGGGATGGAAGAACCCCAGGACTCATACCTAGACTCTCCGTTGCCTAAAAGAATACCCTAATTATCTGTGTAGCCAAATAGAATCATAAATTCTATTATGCTTATTGGGGTATGACCACAGGCCTATTGACAATTGTCCACTGTTAACTACCTAGGCTTAAGGCATATGAATCACGGGTTAACTTTGATTGTATCTTTCTCTTCCTTTGTTCAGACTAGTTTCAGGGAATTTGGGGAGGTGGGTTTGGGCACGTACACTTAGGGTATATAAGGTTTTCACAAAAACTGGTTGGGGTCCTTGGCTAAGAGGAGACTGCCTTGGGCCCACCAGTGTAATAAACTACACTTCACTATCTGCATTGTCCTTCTGAGTGAGTTTGTTTCCCAGAACACGTGGCTACAACATTTGGTGCATTGGCTGGGAAACTCCTCACTTTGAAGAGACAGGTCTCATGTGAGGCCACCCCGAGGCTTTGTGGCTAGAATCTCCTGGGGAGGGAAGGCGCCTCACCGATTTGGAAGTATTCAGCCTTTCAATGCCTTGTTTCTTCGCTTTGGCAGGTAGTGAACAGCAGCAAGGGAACTGGGTGCTCAGGTGAGGAGGAACCCATCTGTCAGGGTGGAAGAGGGGGCCTGATCACCCACCTGGGAGGGACTAGAAGGAGTGGGGACCCACAGGAGCCTGGAATAGACAGGTGGCAGTTGCTTGGTACACAGGTAGACAAGCGTGTTAGGGCTTAGGAAGGAAATTTGTGAAGGTAATTTAGGAGGTGGTGTCCACGCCGTCTTGGGGAAAATTATTACTAAGCAATTGCCAGGGGATTTTTAGGGGAAGAAACTTGGTCCTTGTGTGCTCATATTCTACCCTCCCCCAGGAGGTGTCCCATCTGCTGTGAAATTCTTGACCTCCTCGGAATTGTCAGGCTAGAAGGAGCGGGATACATATGTGAGTATGAATTGGCTTTTCCAGAGATGGCCTAGGACATGGAACAATTAACCCATCTGTGTTTTCATCTGCACCTGATCAAGTCCACCAAAGCAGAATGGATTTTGAAAGTTAAGGGAGAAACAACCATGGACCATGTGGTGTTCTGGTTTGGCTGTGCTGACCGGCAGGTGAAGACATACCGATCCCCCTTCTCACTCTAGGATCTAGTAGGTAAGTCTCTTCTCACCCCAGTTAGGAAGGAGGTGGAATGGCAATTTAAGTGTTTCATTGAGTTGAAATATTAGAAGTAAATAGGGTACCAAGAACTTCATAGACCGAATGAAAAGGAAAAGTAGAAGAAAGTCCGAGAAGGTAAGCAAGATGGGGGGAAGTGAATGTAAGGCAACTGTATTAAAGCACATGATTAAAAAGTTAAAAAGGTGGAGCCTGGTGCGCTACAGTCCATGGGGTTGTGAAGAGTCGGACACGACTGAGCGATTTCACTTTCAATTTTCACTTTCCACTTTCATGCATTGGAGAAGGAAATGGCAACCCACTCCAGTGTTCTTCCCTGGAGAATCCCAGGGACGGGAGAGCCTGGTGGGCTGCCATCTATGGGGTCGCACAGAGTTGGACACGACTGAAGCAACTTAGCAGCAGCAGGAGCTTCAGCCATATCATCTGTAAAATGAGAACAGTTCAAACTATGCATCATACAACAAAGGATCAGATAAGAGAAAAGAGAGCAAGAATGGAAAAAAAAAAGAAAAGATCAGTAGATATCTGAGTGTAAAATATTTTTAAAATTGTCTTGCTGAATTTACTATGTAATAAAAATTTTGCCACAGTATTTCCATGAGCTAAAGAGATTATTTCTCTTGCAAATTCACATTTGAAAGTATGAAAAAGAAAGAGAGAATTAACAAGTATTAATTATTAATTGGGCTTCCCTGGTGACTCAAATGGTAAAGAGTTTCTGAAGTTCAGGAGATTTGGGTTCAATCCCTGGGTTGGGAAGATCCCCTGAAGAAAGGAAAGGCAATCCCCTCCAGTTTTCCTGCCTGGATAATTCCAGGTCACACAAAGTTGGACACAACTGAGCAACTATTATACACAATATTTATAATAATAATATTATTATATTATTATACACAATATTTATTAATAATAATATTAATAATATTATTATACACAATATTTATAATTAATAATAAACACAATTATTAATTAGGGATAACCTGGTGGCTCAGTGGAAATAACTCACCTACCAGTGCAGGAGATGTCGGTTCTATCCCTGGGTGAGGAAGATCCCCTGAAAAAGGAAATGAAACAGTAACTCACTCCATTATTCTTGACTGTAAAATCCCATGGACAAAGAGCCTGTCAGGCTATAGTTTGCAGGGTCGTAAAGAGTCAGAAAAAATGACTAAACAACTTCACCAATTGTAACTAAGCAGAGCATAAAATCTTAGGGTTGATTAAACAATAGTTAACAGTTGCAAATTGACAAGAAACCATTGATTGGTGGTCTCTAGAGTAGAAAACATTTCACCCCTTTGGCTAGAGAAGAAAATTTAAGAAATTCTATTCACATTAACATATTTAGTGTTATAGGTACTTAGTTTAAACTTTAAAATAATTAATCAACTTTATGTACATTTATCATCTGATTTTTAAATGAGCTTTAATAAAACACACAAGTTTATAATAGAATAAAAATGCATGTTAAGAGTGAAAGCATCTCTAGTGTAAATATATTCTATTAGTTTTCTTTTATATAGCCCTTGTACAAATAAAACAACTGGTAATAGATTACAAGATTATTCTTGGGTTCTATTTTTCTTGGTTTATGATAAAGGAGTAATATATCATTTACATGGAATAACATTAAAGAAAATGATAGGAATTAAATGATTTTTTAAAAACTTAAACTATGTGTTTGTATCACTATGTGTTTGTATCACTATAGGTAATATACTATCCTACTGTATAGGAGTCTACATCAGCTTATGGAACAATGAATAGTTTAAATTGTGTCTTGAGGGATGGAGTAAAAGAGAAAATAAAAATTCTTAAAACAATGGATTCTTTGCTACCTATGAACTATAGCAAACTAAGGAAACTGTCATCAACAATATGCTCTAGAGATAACCTTTAATCATTTCAGGATCACATGAACTTTGAAAATGTCAAGGAACAAGTACTATAGCCTTTTCAGAATGGAATTTGGGTGCCTGTAGTCATCCCAGGAAGAGTTTTAAAGAAATCATTGTCGCGTTTTTCAACAAATGCAGTTAGAATACGAAATTGGATTTTTCTATCAGATAGGTATGCAATCAAAAGACCTTTGTAGTCAATCTATTAAACTTTCTATTTATCATGTGAGATTTAGGAAACTATAGTATTTAAGTTTTGTGCATAATATAATGAATTTTAATTATCTTGGAAAAGCAATGGTACATTGAAAAGTAATTTAAAATTAATTCTCATTTGTAACTTGGTTGATTCAAGGAGAAAAAGAGATCTCTTTTTCTCTGAACATCTTTATATAACAAAATGGCTATTGCTGTACTACATTTTCATCTCCTTTTCAAATATTTATAAGCAAACACAAATAAAACATGGAATGAATCTTTGGTAATATTTGTTTTGCTTGATTGAACTGTTCTTAAGGTCCAAGTAAATGAAAGATTAGTAGAAGGAGGTGGAGGAAGAGGATGGGGAATGGAAACTGTTTTGCATTTTTGAATAATGACATTAAGAAAAAAAAAAGTATACTATTGCTACATCAATTCTTTCTTAGTAGAGTTATGTCTTAGAGTAGTTACAACACAAAGTACTTTTGCTCTGAAATTATTTATAGCAATAGCCTAATCATTAGGGTCTACCATACCCCCTTTATATAATTTTTAAGATCCAAATTCTAAATGTACTATAATGCATATAACTACATGCTTATAAGACAACTTTTGATTCATTGACAATGGCTTTGAGTTAATGATTTCATAAATATAAATCGATACATAATTTTGCAATGATGTTTATTATTCCTGGTATCATCATACAAAAGTTGTTATGGCTTGAATATTTGTATACTCTTAAAATTTATATGTTCAAATTTTAATGCCCAATGTATTATTATTAGGAGGTGAGTCTTCTGGGAGGTGCTTAGGTTATGAAGGTCAAGTCCTGATTGATGGGATAGTTGTTATTTTGTTTAGTTGTTCAGTCATGTCCAACTTTTTGAGACCTTGTGGACCATACACTGCCAGGCTTTTTTGTCTAAGGAATTTTCTGGGCAAGAATACTCAAGGGGGCTGCCATTTCCTTCTCCAGGTGATCTTACCAACCCAGGGATTAAATCTGTCATCTGCTTTGGCAGGAGGATTCTTTACCACTGAGCCACCAAGAAAGCCTTCATGAGTTGGATAATTACCCTTTAAAAAACACCACAGAATTTTCTTGCCCTTTCCACAAAGTGAGGAAACAGTGAAGAGTTTGACGTCTACAACCTAGAAAAGTATCTTCACTACAACCTAACCATATCAGTACACCTTGGACTTCCCTGACTCCAGAAGTATGGCAAATAAATTCCTGTTGTTTATAAGTTACCTTTCCTATGGTATTCTGTTATAGAAGTCTGAATAGACTAAGACAAGTATGTTCCTGGGTTAAAATCTCAGCTAAGATAGAATCTAGTGACTATATTCACGTTTGGCACCAGTAATTCTCAAACTAGACAAGCTTATTCTCCAGAGGTTCTTATTTATTTATTCATCCAGTATTCACTAAACATACTTAGAAATAAACAAAAAAGTTTGTTGCATACAAAAGAATTTTTCACATATGTATAGATAAGAGTGGGGCTCAAAGAATGAGTAATACAGTGACAATGTAACTGCTAATAGAAATAATATAAGCTGGTATTTAGGGAAGGAGTTTGCTATGACCTCAATATAACATTCTGGTAAGAATCTTTTAGATCAGTGATTTTCAATGTCACACTTTGAGTGACAACTTTTGTTCCCAAATTACCTGACTGTAGAGGAATTAGAAAGAGTTTCTAGTATGCTAAGAGGCCAGTGTCTGTCTCAGAGAGAGCAGACTGTCAATTGTTAAAGGACAGCCAACACCCAAGATCTTTTTTCCATTTTGTGAATGTACTGCTGGCCACATTCCCTCATCAGTATCTAAGGGAGATGAAGATGGAAATTGGCCTATTTTCTAAAGGAAATTACCCTACAAGTTGTATCAGAATTGGCACCTTGGAGATTCTGCTTCAGGCAAAAAGCTTTGGAAAGGAATAGCCTGACTAACTTTATTTTCCAGAGTTTTGTTATACATACACAGACAAGTGGCACCACAGAAAGTATGAACTAACAGATCATATTTGTGCAATGAAAGGGTGCTTTATAATTTATACAATTAAAGTGTATTGAAATGCGTTTTTAGTAAACCTAATGTAGTCAGCATCCAACATTAGAATTCACCCATTACAGATATATTGAAAGGTTTATATATCCTTTCCTGAATAAATTCTCCTGCCTGGAAAGAAATATATGCTTAGTGTCTCAGCTGTGTCTGACTCTTTGTGATCCTTTAAACTGTAACCTGTCAGGCTCCTCTGTCCATGGGGATTCTTTAAACAAGAATACTGGTATGGGTTGCCATTTCCTTCTCCAGGGGATCTTCCCAACCCAGGGATGAAATTCGTGCCTCCTGTGTCTCCTGCATTGAAGGTGCCTCTTTACTGCTGAGCCATCCAAGAAGCAAGAAATAGTGATTACCCTTATTCCAATGCATTTTCATGCATATCTTCATATTTTATTACATTTAAATTCATCCCTAATGAATTTAAAATATCCTTGATTAATATGCACTGTTTGCATTTTTTATCTAAGTTCATTATATCTCTATTTTAAACTTTCTTCACTCTTAATTTGTTAATCTTTTTTTTTTTTTTTACCAGTAGGTACAGCTATAATTTGTTTTTATTTTGACTTCAGTCTACTATTCTACTGCATAAATATTCTACAGTATGCTTATATATTCCACTGGTGTGAACTTAGTCTCCCTTCCCTCACTTTTTCACTCCTATAACTTTTTATTACAAACCTCCATGTTTCTCTGGGTTTATGTAATACATAACCTGTAACTGGGTTATAGGATATGCATATCTCTACTTTTACTGAATATTTTAATAATACACTCTGAAAGCACTCCAGTGAGTACTCTTGGGAGAAGTCTTAGAATTGATGTGTGTATGTGTGTGTGTGTGCATGCACGCATGCTGGTGTTCAGTCACTCAATTGTGTCTGTCTCTTTGTGACTCATGGACTGTAGCCCACAAGGCTCCTCTGTCCAAGAATAATGAAATAGGTTACCATTTCCTACTCCAGGGGACTGGACTGGAAAAGGTCAGTTTTCATTCCAATCCCAAAGAAAGGCAATACCAAAAAATGCTCAAACTACTGTACAATTGAACTCATCTCACATGCTAGTAAAGGAATGGTCAAAATTCTCCAAGGCAGACTTTAGCAATACGTCAACCATGAACTTCCTGATGTTCAATTTGGTTTTAGAAAAGGCAGAGGAACCAGAGATCAAATTGCCAGCATCCACTGGATCATGGAAAAAACAAGAGAGTTACAGAAAAACATCTATTTCTGCTTTATTAACTACGCCAAAGCCTTTGACTGTATGGATCACAATAAACTGTGGAAAGTTCTGAAAGAGATGGGAATACCAGACTACTTGACCTGCCTCTTGAGAAACCTGTATGCAGGTCAGTAAGCAGCAGTTAGAACTGGACATGGAACAACAGACTGATTCTAAATAGGAAAAGGAGTATGTCAAGGCTGTATATTGTCACACTGCTTATTTAACTTATATGCGGAGCACATCATGAGAAACGCTGGACTGGAAGAAACACAAGCTGGAATCAAGATTGCCAGGAGAAATATCAATAACCTCAGATATGCAGATGACAGCACCCTTATGGCAGAGAGTGAAGAGGAACTAAAAAGCCTCTTGATGAAAGTGAAAGTGGAGAGTGAAAAAGTTGGCCTAAAGCTCAACATTCAGAAAACGAAGATCATGGCATCTGGTCCCATCCCTTCATGGGAAATAGACAGGGAAACAGTAGAAACAGTGTCAGACTTTATTTTGGGGGGCTCCAAAATCACTGCAGATGGTGACTGCAGCCATGAAATTAAAAGACGCTTACTCCTTGGAAGAAAAGTTATGACCAACCTAGAAAGTGTATTGAAAAGCAGAGACATTACTTTGCCGACTAAGGTCCATCTAGTCAAAGCTATGGTTTTTCCAGTGGTCATGTATGGATGTGAGAGTTGGACTGTGAAGAAGGCTGAGAGCTGAAGAATTGATACTTTTGAACTGTGGTGTTGGAGAAGACTCTTGAGAGTCCCTTGGACTGCAAGGAGATCCAACCAGTCCATTCTGAAGGAGATCAGCCCTGCGATTTCTTTAGAAGGAATGATGCTAAAGCTTAAACTCCAGTACTTTGGCCACCTCATGAGAAGAGTTGACTCATTGGAAAAGACTCTGATGCTGGGAGGGATTGGGGGCAGGAGGAGAAAGGGACGACAGAGGATGAGATGGCTGGATGGCATCACTGACTCGATGGACATGAGTGTGAGTGAACTCCAGGAGTTGGTGATGGATAGGGTGGCCTGGCATGCTGCAATTCATGGGATCGGAAAGAGTCGGACATGACTGAGTGACTGAACTGAACCGAACTCCAGGGGATCTTCCTAACCCTGTGATTTAACCCGTGTCTTCTGTGTCTCCGGCATTGCAGGCAGATTCTTTACCATTTAACTGTGAACCCCTTGAGTTGACGAGTATTCTATAAAATATTTAAGCCATAGATGAGGGTATTTTTGGAAACAAACATGCAAATCTATGACTAAACCAGCAGTAAATAAACTTCCTAAAATATACTGTCTTTAAACACATTTATCTTTCAAAGTAATTGTTCACCAACATCCAGAAAACATAATTTTTGATTAAAACCAGGTACCCTTTATTTCTATCACCAATGTACTTGCTGATCCACTAATACTGTTAATTTAGTCAAATCTAAATCATATTAGCAGCAACTATATTTGCATGTATTAGTTTCATTTAATGTGTCTTTGAATATTTAATTACCCAATTATTGGAAAGAACTTTACTCAGGTGTGAATAAAAACCTTACATTTAAAAAATTGTTAGTGGGTAAGGAAATATTTCCAATATAATTTTTTCACTATATCCTACACATTTGTGATTGCATTTACATTTAAAAATATTTCCTCTGCCATAGCCCCAATGGAATTGATTACAAGCATCCAATTCTAGAAAATTAATATGTCTATTAAAAAGATTGAGATTGTACATCTAGAAATTTAACTTGTGAATTTATACCTCTTAAAAATAACATTAAAATTATATGGAAAATGTATCACTAAGCACTTTTCTTCTGTACATGTCATGACAAATATTAGCATTGTGTGCCTTCAGCATAAATGGAGTTGACAAATTGTCAGAACTCATAAATGAATAGGGTTAAAGAAGTTTCTTGAAATTTAATCCCCTCCTTCCTTGTAGAGGACGTTCTTCTTGAATTACTAACCAACACAATAAAACTGAAGTGTTAATAGTCAAGATTAACAAAAATAATGCTGATCAGATGTTTTTATTGTTTTCACTTCCAAGACTATCACAAATTTGATGTCTTCAGGATTTCATCATTTAGTCAAATATCTTAGAACAACTGTACAAAAGCAAATCAAGCAATTACAAATATAATGAGTTTGATCTTTCATTTAAATCATATGTCTATAGTAACATTGTGCTAAGAAATGAACAATCATATTTCACTGATTTCCACACAATTAAACTCTCCTAAGGAATTAAAAAATCTGACTTTAAAAGACCATGCTATGTTGTGAATTTTAAATCTTTATTATTTATTTATTTATTTATTTATTTGTTTATTTATTTATTTTTTTGTATCTCAGCACTGGAGAGCATATTTTTTAGTTTTAAAATAGAAAGGGTAAATTTCAAAGCAGTTTTTCAACATGTGAGGTTGTGTGAAAAGGAAAATTACTTTCTCTTGTACGTGGAATTTGTATTGCTAATAATCTGACCTTAAAATTGGGAGATTATCCTGCAATATTTCAGTGGGCCTAGTATAACCCCAAATGATTCTTAAAAGTAGAAGAGATAAGAAGAAGAGGAAAACCAGAGAGATTACCACATGAGCAGAACCTGGCCAAACATTGCTGGCTTTGTAAATCGAGGAAGAAGATGGGTCATGAACCAAGGAATGTGGGCAACCTCAAGAAACTAGAAAAGATGAAGATTTTCTCCTAGGCCCTGGAAGGAACATAGACCTGCCCACACCTTGATTTTAAACTAGAGATACATTATTAACATCTGACCTTCAGAATTTAAGATAGTAAATTTGTATTGTGTAAGCCACTAATTTTATGATAACTTTTTTACACAAGAAATAGTATTATAGCCATGCATTCTGGGAAACAAACTCACTCAGAAGGACAATGCAGATAGTGAAGTTCAGTTTATTACACTGGCAGGCCCAAGGCAGAGTCTCCTCTTAGCCAAAGACCCTAGCTACTTTTTGTGAAAACCTTATATACCCTACGGAGAAGTCAATGGAACCCCACTACAGCACTCTTGCCTGGAAAGTCCCATGGATGGAGGGGCCTGGAGGGCTGCAGTCCGTGTGGTTGCTGAGCGTCAGACACAACTGAGTGATTTCACTTTCATGCGTTGGAAAAGGAAATGGCAACCCACTTCAGTGTTCTTGCCTGGAGAATCCCAGGGGTGGGGGAGCCTGGTGGGCTGGCATCTGTGGGGTCGCACAGAGTCAGACACAACTGAAGTGACTTAGAAGTAGCGGTATATACCCTAAGTGTATGTGCCCAAACCCACCTCCCCAAATTCCCTGAAACTAGTCTGAACAAAAGAAGAGAAAGATGCAATCAAAGTTAACCTGTGATTCATATGCCTTAAGCCTAGGTAGTTAACAGTGGACAATTATCAACAGGCTTGTGGCCATACCCCAATAAGTATAATAGCATTTATGATTCTATTTGGTTACACAGATAGTTAGGGTATTCTTTTAGGAAATGAAGAGTCTAGGTATCAGCCCTGGGGTTCTTCCATCCGGAGGGCCTGGTTTTCCAGTTGGTATGTTGTTTCCATAGATACTGGGCATATAGCTCAAAGTCCACAGTCCGGATCAAGGTGGAGTCCTGCTTTCAAGTTGGAGACTGTTCTGACTGTTTCTTCCTTCATTCCCCCCTCTTGATGCTCTTAACTCTTAGTATGAGCATCACTCATTGAGATATATTGCACCCAGGCTCTCTGACTGCCAATTTGGGAGAACGATACCAACCTCTGTGTTACAAAGTTCAAAATAAATTGTAAAATGCAGGATCCACAAAGCAGAACTATTAAGGTAACTATAACAATGGTAAACATAGTTTTCCACCAATCACCCTTCACCCAAGATAGGACTGAAGTCCAAAAAGAAAGATTATCATCAGACACAGCTTTTACCTGACATTTCATATCACCTAGGTTGGCTGATATATTGCCAGATAAATCAGGAATATATATATATACAACATTCAACATTAATTATAGCACAGGTCCCTCTTTGTGCTGAAACTATGGTTAGTTTCAAGACGATACCAGCAAGTCCTTGTAGCAGCAGTTGATTGTAGAGCTTCACCTCTTCTTCTTTAAGATGATCTTGGTTTCACAGGGATCAGTGCAGTCCTTTTGTATAGTCCACTTGGCATCCTCTAGGTCTGTGTAGTATGCTCTCTTCCTCCTCATATGGAGGAACCAGGGAGTGATACCTGCAACTTTAACTGCAGTAGGGCTGGTTAAAACAACAGTATATGGACCCTTCCAATATGGGGCCAAGGAGTCGTGTTTCCAGTCCATGACCCACACCTGACCCACAGGCACAAATTTGTGAATCTGTTCCCCAAGGGGAAATGGTACCCTTTCTTGTACAAACTTAGTTACCTGGTTTATTACCTTACACAGTTCCATCTGCTGTGAAATCCCATCTCCCCTTACCTGAGGCAAATTTGTTGACATCTGTTTTATTATGGGAGGGGGCCTCCCATACACAATTTCGTATGGAGAATAGCCTTGGGACCATGGGGTCATCCTGAGTCTGAGCAGAGCCATTGGCAGCAAGTCCACCCAGGAGCAGTCAGTCTCTATGATCCACTTGGAGAGTCTCTTTAAGTGTCCAGTTGGTTCATTCCACCATCTCAGAACTCTGGGCCTATATGCAGTGTTCATTTTCTATTTGATGTCTAAAGTTTAGCTTAGTTGTACTAAATCAGCTATGAAAGCCAGGCCGTTGTCTGGTCCAATGCTGGTAGGAAATCCATATCTGGGAACTATTTCCCTAAGCAGGCACTGGGCTACTTTTGATGCTCTTTCAGTCCAGGTAGGAGAAGCTTTTACCCATCCCAAGAACTTACATACTCTGACCAGCATGTAACGGTGCTGTTGGTGAGGTTTCATTTTAGCGAAGTCCACTCCCAGGTGTTCAAAAGGCAGCATGCCTTTCATTCAGCTAAATACCCACATGTTTTTGTCTGAATACCTGAGAGGCAGCATTAACCTGTGAGCAGGCAGTATGGCCTACGTGGGTCTCTTGGTGTGTTTGGCTTAGCAGAGTGTGTGCCAGCTCCTCCAATACCAATAATTCTGTTTTGGCTAACCTGACAGCCATTGTCTTTGTTTATCTGGCTAGTACCATCAGTATATAGGACCCAATTGGGGTCTGGAAACTTGTGTCCTTCTTTAAAACAAACCCCAGATACCTTACCTCCTCCTTGCAGATCTGTGTCTTCTTCAACACCCCGTAACCTGCTTCCATCAGCAGCTGGAGCAGTATTTTTGTCCCTTCCCAGCATTTTTTCTTGGTCTTGGAAGACAGCAGCAGGTCATCCACATATTGTAGGAGCCAACATCTGTACTTTTCCGGGTGGAATGAGTCCAGTTCAGAAGCCAAGGCTTCCCCAAAGATGGTTGGGGAATTCTTAAACCCTTATGGGAGAGTCCAGGTGAGCTGTTGTTCGGTGCCCCTGACTGGATCTTCCCACAAAGGCAAAGATGGGCTGTGACGCTGGGGCGAGACATATGCAGAAGAAGGCATCCTTGAGATCTAGGCAAGTACAAACTTTAGTCCTCAGTGAGAGGAGACTAAGTAAGGTATAGGGGTTTGGAACAGTGGGGTGTAAAGTCACAGGAGCCTGGTTGACTAGCCTTAGATCCTGTACAAGCCTATAGTCCTGTCCTCCTTCCTTTTTAACTGGCAGGATTGGTGTATTCCAAGCTGACTAGCACTCTACCAGAATGCTCACTTGTTTCAATCTATTGATGTGGGGTAGTATGTCGGCCTGGGCCTCTATTTAGCCAGCCTGGTTGAGGCGGGGGTTCGGAGGGTGGGGTGTTGTTTTCTGTCCAGTCCTCAGGGAATAATTGAGTTAGCTCTCTTTCATGCTCTTCCGGCCCACCTAGTTCTTCTTTCGGAGGCCCATGCAACCTCCACTCATCTTGAGGGTGTATTGAGAGAGAGCAAGTAAGTCATAGTATCCATCCGGATGGTGGGCCTCTCCTCTGAGAAGAAAGTCACTTATGCTCCTAGTATGGAGAGCAAGTGTCTTCCCAACAGGGGTACTGGGCACTCAAGAATGTTTGGTCCCCCCACTTTTAAGGTTACCATGGGTTCTTGGGGACCTAATATCTCTGAGCCCCAGCAGCCCTATTTAATTTCCAAGTCAGCAAGCCCCACAACTGTGGGAGCTCCCTTCTCCTTCCTTGCCTTAGAGCATTCATTCTTTCAGTCGCCAAAACCTTGGCGCCGAGCACACTGGTTTGGCTGTAAAGGGGCCGGGGCCTCCTTTGGGACCGTTTGAAGGACTGTCCTGTCCCTGGGGCAGAGGAGGTTTTCTGGAGGGCCCGAGATAGATTTTCCCAGAGCAGCAGCTAGCATTGTAAATCTCTTGTCTGTTCTCTTTAGCTCCCTCCGGCTCTCTGGCAGAGCGCAGTCTATGCTTACTTCTGATGTCTCCCTCCACTTCTTGTGAGTACTCACTGGGAGAGGCGGGTATAGTTTGGGCTGTTCGGCTGGAGCCGGATCCTGGAAGTGTTGGCCAGAGGGTTCTGTCACCAGGATTGGAGTCTGCTGAGGTGGCAGCTCTATGACCTCCGGGAGAGCTGGCAGAGAAGCAACGGCTGCTAGAAGACTTCACCTCGCCCTGGATCAGGAACTAAGGCAGCTTCCAGTCCTGGTGGAGCACTGGGCGGTGGGCGCATTATTATTCAGCATGGAGGAGGGGGAAGGTCGTCCCCATCCAAATCCTGTAGAATTTCCTTTTTTATCATCAATCAATTTTTGTACCATTAATATTTTTCCCTTTCCCTTCTGGATACAAAACCTTGTCCAAGTAAGAGGGTCTTGAGCTAACCCTAGCCATGAATCAATATGTGGATTTTGATCCAGGTGTCCTGGCTCTCCTGTGACTACTGTATAGATTGCTTCCATTATTTTTAAGTTCATGTTGTTCTCTGGTCGCCATCCTACTCCCACAGGGGGCCATTCAACCTCACAGAATATGGGGAGGCTGTTAGGCGTCATCTTAACCCCATGCTGCTGCTGCTGCTGCTAAGTTGCTTCAGTCATGTCTGACTCTGTGCGACCCCATAGATGGCAGCCCACCAGGCTCCTCCATCCCTGGGATTCTCCAGGCAAGAACACTGGAGTGGGTTGCCAGGCCCCTCCGTCCATGGGATTTTTCAGGCAAGAGTGCTAGAGTGGGGTGCCATTGCCTTCTCCGATGGCTGAGGTGGAGTGAAGTAAATTGACTTTCCCAATCTTGCACAGCCAACAAGTGGCAGAAGCACAATGTACGAACAACTGTTACTGATAACAGGCATAAAAAGTTAGGCAAATTGTAGTTTCTTTTGTTAAATAATTTAATGACTACTTTGTGATACTGGTGTCTACACATGACACCAGTAGAATTCAATACAGAAAAAGTAGAATTCAATAGAATAGAATAGAAAAAGTAGAATGCAATAAAAGTAGAATTCAGTACAGAAAAATTACAATTATAAAATCATTTTGAAATAGTGCAATAACCAGTCATCAGAGAGATAATACATTCATTGCTGAAGCTAATTTAGTGACACACCAGAGATACAGCTTATTCAATCTAGTCTATTATTTATTTAACTGTCACATGTAATTTTAATTTTAAATGATTTTATTTTATATTTCTAGGGAACTAAAATTTGCTCCCCTGAAATGTGTCTCTACAGCATGCAGATTATTTCAAGCTGAAAACAATCAAGACTCAAAAGACTGAGAAAGAAAATTTAACCTTCCCTCAAACCGGGTGAAAGAATTTAGATGGAGGATCTGTTCCTGAAATAGAGCCATTAGTAGAGATATCTGCAAAAAATATGGGCTAGGTGCGGTGGGAAAAACTTGGCAGGGCTTAAAAATCAGAGTCCACTTTGTGCCCTATTGCTTCTGCGTGGCTCAACAAACTTTCGTTTACCAAACATTTGCTTTATCATGTAAATTGCCTTCCTCACCTTTGAGATCCAAAACCATAATCCCCAACATATTTTGTCTTTTGCCAAAGATAATTTTAAGGTAATTGCTTCAGCCATTTTGGTGAATTACTCAATTTTGGAGGGTCACTTCCATGTACACCTATTACTAAACTTTTGTTTGATTTTTCCTTTGATCTGTTCCATGTCAAGTTAATTATCAGACAAGCCAGAAAAATCTAAAAAGGGGAGAGGAAAATTGATCCTGAAATTGATTGAACAATTGCATTAAAAATTTTGTTAAGATCGTCCTGAATTACAATATTACATGAAATAATAGAGGCTGACTGAAAGCCTAGTGTTGGGTCAACTTCATTATCTATATTCAGACTAGTTTTACAATATTTAAAACACTTTCCCTTTTATTTTCATAACTGGAGGCCTTAAAAAGCAAAAGTAGAGCTTCTTTTAAATTACAATTTTTAATTATATTCTCTGAAATCTTCCTAAGATTGGTAATAATTTATATCGGGATTATATAATTACTTGTTGCTCTCAAAAAAAGAAAACTGCATGAAATTTTGAAAGTATTGAAAAGATTTATAATGGAGAGAAACAGAGGATATAAGTGAGATTGTAAACCATTTTATACTCCCAAGCTGCTATGATCTGAACTAGAAAGGAAGGCTACAAGTTGCCTGAATATCTGTACTATGCCAAATGTTGTAATAGACACCATGTCCTTCCAAAGAGCAAACCATTTTTAACACAAAACCACAAATGATGTTTCAGCAATAGCAAAATAAAATAGATCTTATTAAAGCATAGCAACTCAAACATATATTACTAAAATCGATTAGAGAAGCACTTCTCTTGTCCCTGTGGATAAATGGTTAATGCACTGAAGTGTGATATTTAATTACCTCTTTTTACTTTACCCATCATTATTTTAACTTTCATAGCTACACATGTTACACCAGCCATAAAATTATATAGTCCATTTTAAGGGGCAGTTATAGTATTTTTCTGATTTCCTGATACAGAGTATTTTGCCAGTGGTCACCACACCATGGGAAGGTTTTCCTCCAATCAGTTCCAAATTTATAAGCCCTTAAATTTTACCAGTGTCATGTCATTAAACAGAGAAATCTATGTGCCTACAATCAATTAGAAGCCTTTTCTGAGTTCCGCCCTCTTCCATTTGAGCAATATACTTGCCAAGATGAAGATATTAATCCTGAATTGCCAGTCTTATCATGCAAAATATCCTCAACATTGTACAAAATCCTACTATAATCAGATTTTTTTCAAGAAGAGAAAATTCATCAATTTGTAGGGAAATACAAAAGAGCTAACCTATGCAAGAGACACTGATTCAATTCCTGGGTCAGGAAGCTCTCCTGGAGAAGGGATAGGCTACACACTCCAACATTCTTGGGCTTCCCTGGTGGTTCAGATGGTAAAGAACCCACCTGTAATGTGGGAGACCTGGATTCAATCCTGGGTTGGGAAGATTCCCTGGAGGAGGGCATGGCAACCCACTCCGGTATTCTTGCCTGGAGAAACATCATGGACAGATGAGCTTGGCAGGCTACAGCCATGGGGTCACAAAGAGTTGGACATGACTGAGCAACTAAGCACAGCACACATAGCTTAGCCTAGCCTACCTACAACATGCTCAGAACATGTTTATATTAGTCTACCATTGGGGCAAAATAATCAAACCACCATCTATTTTATAGTGTTGAATATCTCATGTAATTTATTGAATACTGTATTGAAAGTAAAAACTAGAATTGTTGTCTGGGTACAGAAAGGTTGCTATGTGTATTGGTTATTCATGCTCATAATAATAGAACCGATTGCAAGCTGAGGCTCTGGTATCTTAGTACATATTGTTAACCCAGGGAAGAGATCAAAGTTCAAAATTCAAAGTGGAGTTTCTACTAAATGTTTATCACTTTCAAAATATCATAAAGTTGGCAAGTCTTAAGTGGAGCCATCATAAGTTGGGAACTACCTGTAATATTAATAAAAATGCTGTGTCATTATTGGCATAATCCTCAAATACATTGAACAGTTTCCTATCAATGCTCTATTTGAAAACCTACATGAAGACCTCAGCTGCTAACTGGAAAAATATATTTCTTTGATTCTACTATTCAAGATCAGTCAATTCATGATAGTTCTCATTTCTATTAGCCTTTGGTACTATGCTATATCAAATGCAACTAAGTAGTCATGTTTCCTATCTCAAGCTTCCATTCTTATAATTTTCATCTCTCCTGCCATTTTATTTTTTTGTGAGTTTGTGTCTCTCCTGACCCAATTCACTGTGCTTTAAAAGCAAAACTCTCTTTTTAAAGTGAAATTGAAAGTCGCTCAGTCACATCCGACTCTTTGCGACCCCATGGACTATATGGTCCTTGGAGTTCTCCAGGTCAGAATACTGGAGTGGGTAGTCTTTCCCTTCTCCAGGGGATCTTCCCAACCCAGAGAACTAACCTGAGTCTCCCTCTTTGCAGGTGGATTCTTTACCAGCTGAACCACAAGGGAAGACCAAGAATACTGGAGTGGGTAGCTTATCCCTTCTCCAGGGGATCTTCCTGACCCAGGTTCTCCTGGATTGCAGGCAGATTCTTTACCAACTGAGCTATTGGTGAAGCCCCAACAGTAAAATTTAAAAAAAAAAAAAAAATCTTCACAGAACACCCATTCCAACTTCTTCCCTATGTGAAATCTGACTGCCCTTTCAGGGACCTCCTCTTTTCCTGCTTGGTGGATTTGTGGTGCATGATTTGAACATCTCTTGGTAACTTTAGAGTGGTTTACTCATTCTACTATTGTATTCGTTTCTTAACAATTTTGTCCAAAATCTGGCAGAAATCCATTTTTCTGATGCTAATGCCATCTGTTTGTCAATAAAATCTTGAGATATTAACTGTTTACTTATGTCATATTTTTTAACATAAGAACCCTCCCTTAATACATTAAAGGTAAATTAGAAAGGAGATTGCACTTAATAGAGAAAATAATAAAGTGAAATTCTTGTATTGAGAGTTGTAAGCTCTTGATATTCATGACAATAAAAATAACTGTCCTGTCTCTCTGAAAGTGCTGTGATTCTCCGTGGAGGAAATGGGGGAAATGGTCTCAATAGGTTAATTGTTAAATAATTTAGTATACGGCTTAGCTGTAGAAGCTTGTTTGGGGCAAGGAGCTAATGAAATGTTGGCTCAGAAAATGAGGCAGTTTCCACACATGCAGTTAGGAAAATTTTAAATATATATATTACATACATTTTGCTGCTGCTGCTAAGTCACTCAGTCGTGTCCGACTCTGGGTGACCCCATAGACAGCAGCCCACCAAGCTCCCCCGTCCCTGGGATTCTCCAGGCAAGAACACTGGAGTGGGTTGCTATTTCCTTCTCCAATGCATTAAAGTGAAAAGTGAAAGTAAAGTCGTTCAGTCGTGCCCGACTCTTAGCGACCCCATGGACTGCAGCCTACCAGGCTCCTTTGTCCATGGGATTTTCCAGGCAAGAGTACTGGAGTGGGTTGCCATTGCCTTCTTTGATTATATACATGTTACATATATATTAACTGAAGTTTCTAGGGATTTCTGAGCTGTGGACACTAAAAACCACCTTTCCTATGGCAGACATGACTTGAACAGATACATTTATGACTATTGCAATTCTCACTTCTTTGAAAGTCCAGACTGTTTAATATGATGTGACATAAACCCTTGCACTTTCTTGTGGACTGAGGATCTCGCCATGAAGAGGTGGATGTGTCAATGCTGGGAAACTGTTGATAGGCACTCATACACTAAAGATTTCACAGGTAAAAATAAACCTGCTTGTTTCACATAACAGGTTGCTTCAGTTACCTGGAGAATCTCATCCTCTTCTCTCTTGATTATTGCAACAAACTGTGAGCTTGTCATTAATCCTTCATAATTCTAAGCCAACCTACGTTTAATTTTCCAATAGCAGCTAGAATATTCCTCTTAAATACAGGTCTGATGAAATTAATCCTACATCAAGTTTTCAGAGTTAAAGATATTCTTGATCTCTTTATACAGACAGACATGTTCCTACCCATTTGATTTATTTCTTAATCCCCATGTTTACCACCGACAATACTGTCATCTATTTCCTGTATGCTAATATAGAGGTCTATAATTTATTTCCTAAAATTTGTCTTTTGTGCCATTCCATCTCAGTTTCACTGCACAAAATCTTCATTTACCTGAACATGCATTGCAAGCATACATAGACACATATGTACATATACACGCAAGCATACACATAGGTATGCATGGGATATTTGTATTTTTTTCCAGAACCTCAGTTTAAAAGACACTGTCTTCAGCAAGCAATTGTCATCCCTAGTGGATAATGAGGACCTCTTTGGTGTATTATCTTGCCCTTCTCAATATATTTTTAATACATACTATTTAATGGTGTTGGGCTTCCTAGGTGATGCTAGTGATAAAGAATCTGCCAGCCAATGCAGAAGATGCAAGAAGTGCGGTTCGATCCCTGGGTCAGGAGGATCACCTGAAATAAGAAATGGCATCCCACTCCAGTAATCTTGTTTGGAAAGTTCCATGGACAGAGGAGCATGGCAGGCTACAGTCCATGGGCCTGCAAAGAGTTGGACACAACTGAAGAAACTTAGCACATTTAATGGTCTATTAACAACACTTACTCTCTCATTATGTACCATATATCTCCAAAGTAAGAACCATATTATTAATGTATCATCATCACCTATCATAGTGCCTTGCCCATAGTAGATAATCAGAATTTTTAATGAATAACAAATAATAATTGATTTACATTTTTATAATAAGAATTGATGGAGACAAAATAATGCTACTTCATACCTTAAAGCTGTCCACATTCTTATCCCTGGAACCTATGAAAATGTTTAAGAATATGGAAAAAGAGAATTAAGGTCACAGAATCAAATCAGTGTTGTTAATCTACTGATCCTAGGGTAAAGAGACTATTTAAAATTATCTGAATGGACCTTAATCTGGGAAGAGAGGCAGAAGAATCAGAAACAGAGCTGACACTGTGAGAAAACCTCCAATGGTCATTGCTGGTTTGAAGCTGAAGGAAGGAGGAAGGAGCTAAGGAATGCTTTTCAGAAGCTGTTAAAGGAGAGAAATGAATTCAATATTAATGGCTTCAGAAAGAAATTTAGCCCTGTGAGTTCCATTCTGACTTCTGATTTTCACAACATAAAGTAACAAATTTATGTTGTTTCAAGCCATGTTGTGGTAATTTGCTATAGAGACAATATGAAACTAAAAGAATATTATATTTTATTGTCCTCAGCAAAATGATTTAAAATAATTTTTAAAAATTAACTACAGAAGAGATACAATTATGCTTTAGTTTTCCAAATCTATTTTAATAAAGATTTTGAGAGCGTATTGTGTACTTATAAAGAAATGAGTACTTAAAATTTCAGGAAAAAGTTAAGTAAACATTTCAGAAAAGAGATCAATAATTAAATGTGTGAAGAGAGAGATACTTTATTAGCTAACCATTATCATTTTTTCTTTACCAGACATGAATGTGTCATATTTGATACTTAATTACAGAATACCAGCATTCTAATTTAGTTTATTATAACAGCTAAATTAAATGATTTATATGTAAAATACATGCTAAATTTGCCTATAGTACAGATTTCTCACAATTCTCCTTTAATGCTAATATATATGGCTTTATTCTCTTTGATGTTGATGAAAATCTACACTGAAAGCCAGTTTTCTTTCAGAAAATTCTTAAAGATGTAGCCTATTATTCACTGACTCTAGACTTGAAACAAATTCAAATAGAGTCAGCATTCAAGTCAGTTTTAGAATATTTATTTCAGGTGATAACATTTTATTAAAATTTTTTCCTTATAGAATCCAGAAAGGAATTATGCTTGAAGAATAAAAACAATACATATGAATCAGTAAAAAAGAATAAAATAAATCAATAAAAATAAAGTTGATGGTACATTTTGTGACTTGGAAATGATTCATTTTCATAATAACTTTCTAAATTTATTCAGTGTTTTTCATGTTTGTTATGTAACCTTAATATATATCAACTTTTTCTTTTTATTGATTTTCATATAAGGTAAACATTGTGTAGTCCCTGGAGAAGGAAATTGCAATCCACTCCACTATTTTTGCCTGGAGAATCCCATGGATAGAGGGGTGGGCATGCTGCAGAAGCACGGCAGAGAGGAGCTACCCCATGTCCAAGGTCAGGAGCAGCAGCCGAGAGGAGCTACTACCACAAGTCTAAGGTAAGGAGCGGTGGCTATGCTTAGCTGGAGCAGCCGTGAAGTGACACCCGACATCCAAGGTAAGAGAAACCCAAGTCAGACAGTAGGCACTGAAAGAAGGCATCAGAGGGCAGACAGACTGAAACCACAATCACAGACAACTAGCTAGTCTGATCACATGGACCACAGCCTTGTCTAACTCATGAGACTAAGCCATGCCATGAGGGAACACTCAAGACTGATGGGCCATGGTGGAGAGGTCTGACAGAATGTGGTCCACTGGAGAAGGGAATGGCAAACCACTTCAGTATTCCTACCTTGAGAACCCCATGAACAGTATGAAAAGACAAAAAGAGAGGATACTGAAAGAGAAATTCCCCAGTTTGGTAGGTACCCAATATGCTACTGGTATTCAGTGGAGAAATAACTCCAGAAAGAATGAAAGGATGGAGCCAGAGCAAAAATAAAACCCAGTTGTGGATGGGACTGGTGATAGAAGCAAGGATCAATGCTGTAAAGAGCAATATTACATAGAAACCTGGAATGTTAGGTTCATGAATCAAGGCAAATTGGAAGTCGTCAAACAAGAGATGGCAAGAGTGAACATCAACATTCTAGGAATCAGCGAACTAAGGTGGACTGGAATGGGTGAATCTAACTCAGATGACCATTATATCTACTACTGTGGGCAGGAATCCCTTAGAAGAAATGGAGGAGCCATCATGGTCAACAAAAGAGTCCAAAATGCAGTACTTGTATGCAGTCTCAAAAACAACAGAATGATCTCTGTTCGTTTCCAAGACAAACCATTCAATATATGGTAATCCGAGTCTATGCCTTGACCAGTAACACTGAAGAAGGTGAAGTTGAACAGTTCTATGAAGACCTATGAAAACTTCTAGAACTAACATCCAAAAAAGATGTCCTTTTCAACATAAGGGACTGGAATACTAAAGTAGGAAGTCAAGAAACACCTGGAATAACAGGCAGATTTGGCCTTGGTGTACAGAATGAAGCAGCACAATGGCTAATAGAGTTCTGCCAAGAGAATGCACTGGTCATAGCAAACACCCTCTCCCAACAACACAAGAGCAGACTCTACACATGAACATCACCAGATGGTCAACACCAAAATCAGATTGATTATATTCTTTGCAGCCACAGATGGAGAAGTTCTATATAGTCACCAAAAACAAGACTGGGAGTGGACTGTGGCTCAGATCATGAACTCCTTATTGCCAAATTCAGACTGAAATTTAAGTAAGTGGAGAAAACCTCTAGATCATTCAGGTATGACATAAATCAAATCCCTTATGACTACACAGTGGAAGTGAGAAATAGATTTAGGGACTAGATCTGATGGACAGAGTGCCTGATGAAGTATGGATGTAGGTTCATGGCATTGTACAGGAGACAGGAATCAAGATGATCCCTGAGAAAAAGAAATGCATAAAAGCAAAATGGCTGTCTGAGGAGGCCTTACAAATAGCTGTGAAAAGAAGAGAAGTGAAAAGCAAAGGAAAAAAAGAAAGATATACCCATATGAATGCAGAGTTCCAAAGACTAGCAAGGAGAGCTAAGAAAGCCTTCCTCAGTGATCAATGCAAAGAAATAGAGGAAAACAATAGAATGAGAAAGACTAGAGATCTCTTCAAGATAATTAGAGATACCAAGGGAAAATTTCATGCAAAAATTGGCTCAATAAAGGACAGAAATGGTATGGACCTAACAGAAGCAGAAGATATTAAGAAGAGGTGGCAAGAATATACAGGAGAACTGTACAAAAAAGATCTTCACGACCCAGATAATCACGATGGTATGATCACTCACCTAGAGCCAGACATCCTGGAATGTGAAGTCAAGTGGGCTTTAGGAAGCATCACTATGAACAAAGCTAGTGGAGGTGATGGAATTCCAGTTGAGCTATTTCAAATCCTGAAAGATGATGCTGTGAAAGTGCTGCACTCAATATGCCATCAAATTTGGAAAAATCAGCAGTGGCCCCAGGACTGGAAAAGGTCAGTTTTCATTCTAATCCCAAAGAAAGGCAATGCCAAAGAATGCTCAAACTACCACACAATTGCACTCATCTCACTCACTAGAAAAGAAATATTTAAAATTCTCCAAGCCAGGCTTAAGCAATAAGTGAACAGTGAACTTCCAGATGTTCAAATGGTTTTAGAAAAGTCAGAGGAACAAGAGATCAAGTTGCCAACATCGGCTGGAAAAAGCAAGAGAATTCCAGAAAACCATCTATTTTTGCTCTGTTGCCTATGCCAAAGCCTTTGACCGTGTGGATCACAGTAAACTGTGGAAAATTTTGAAAGAGATATGAATACCAGAACACCTCACCTGCCTCTTCAGAAACCTGTATGCAGGTCAGGAAGCAACAGTTAGAACTGCACATGAAACAACAGACTGGTTCCAAAAAGGAAAAAGAGTATGTCAAGGCTGTATATTGTCACCCTGCTTATTTAACTTATATGCAGAGTACATCATGGGAAATGCTGGGCTGGAGGAAGCACAAGCTGGAATCAAGATTGCCAGGAGAAATATCAATAACCTCAGATATGCAGATGACACCACCTTTATGGCAGAAAGTGAAGAAGAACTAAAGAGCCTCTTGATGAAAGTGAAAGAGGAGAGTGAAAAAGTTGGCCTAAAGCTCAACTTTCAGAAAACAAAGATCACGGCATCTGATCCCATCACTTCATGGCAAACAAATTGGGAAACAATGGCTGATTTTATTTTTCTGGGGTCTAAATTCACTACAGTTGGTGATTGCAGCTATGAAATTAAAAGACCCTTATTCCTTGGAAGGAAAGTTATGGCCAACCTAGACAGCATATTAAAAAGCAGAGACATTACTTTGCCGACAAATGTCCATCTAGCCAAGGCTATGGTTTTTTCCTGTGGTCATGTATGGATGTGAGAGTAGGACTATAAAGAAAGCTGAGTGATGAAGAATTGATGCTTTTGAACTGTGGAGTGGAGACAACTCTTGAGAGTCCCTTGGACTGCTAAGAGATCCAACCAGTCTATCCTTAAGGAGATCATTCATGGATGTTCATTGGCAGGACTGATTTTGAAGCTGAAACTCCAATTCTTTGGCCACCTGATGTGAACAGCTGACTCATTTGAAAAGATCCTGATCCTGGGAAAGATTGAGGGCAGGAGAAGAAGGGGATGACAGAGGATGAGATGGTTTGATGACATCACCAACTCGATGAACATGGATTTGGGTGATCTCTGGGGATTGGTGATGGGCAGGGGGGCTTGGGGTGCTGCGGTTCATGGGGTCACAAAGAGTCAGACACGATTGAGTGAATGAACTGAACTGAACTAATAGGTATGTGTTTTCTAACTTATTAATTTTTTCTGTATTATTTATTGCGTACATTTATTTAATAATAAAACATTTTAGTCTTTGACAGAACTTCACTGGAAAAAAAACTAAAATAACCCTTGATGGTGTCTTCTATAGGGTCCATCGATCTTCTGGTTTCAATATTTGCAGTAATTCTTACATTTATCACTCTGTGAATTTTACCTTTTAAAAATCTTTGATTATTAAGATGAAGAATATATCTCTATCTCTGATTGTTTGCTTTCAGTTAAATCTTTACTACCAGAATGTTGCAATCTTTAACACCAATTGGGATAAAATGTCTAGGAATGAGCAAATTACATTGTATATAATGTGAGGAACTTTAAAATGATTATCCATATTTGGAACTCCAGGTAACTTAGAAATTTCAAGATTTAATGCATCGCTACTTCCCTAGACGGTGGATTAAGAAGCAGAGGCATTAAGTTGTGAACAAAGGTCCATATAGTCAAAGGTATGGTTTTTCTCTTAGTCATGTATGGATGTGAGTTTTGAACCATAACCAAAGCTGAACCCAGAAGAATTGATGCTTTTGAACTGTGATATTGGGGTAAACTTTTGAGAGTCCATCGGATTGCAAGAAGATCAAACCAGTCAATCCTAGAGGAAATCAATCCTGAGTATTCATTAGAAGGAGTGTTGCTGGAACTCCAATACTTTGGTCACTTGATGAAATGAGTCAAATCATGAGAAAAGTCCTTGATGCTGGGAAAGATTGAAGGCAGGACAAGAAGAGGACAACAGAAGATGAGATGGTTGGATGACATCATTGACTCAATGTACATGATTCTGAGCAAGCTCCAGGAGATGGAAATGGACAGAGAAGCCTGGCATGCTGCAGTCCATGGAGTTACAAAGACCTGGACGTGACTGAGCTACTGAACAACAGACATTTGATCCACTCCAAAACATTTATAAGACATTTCATCCATGGAATATTTGGTCAGTAGGGCATTTGGTCCATGCCAAAGGGTCCTTGATATCAGCAGGACAATTTACTTCTGCCTAAAACATCCTTGGATAATTCATCTATGTCAAAATATCCTTGATAATTTGATCCTACTCAAAACCGTTAGGCATAGACCAAATATGCTCATGATAGTTTTGAATAAGACCAAACTTAAAGGACATTTTTTGTCGATCAAATGTCTTGTATATTTTATACCCTGTTGTTAGAGTGTAAGCTGTATATATAGCCAGAAATGTTCTTGACTAAGAGGATATTCATCATAATCTCAGTAGATCCTAATTGGGAAATGAAATTAGAACATATATATGAGAGGAAGGATCAAGAGACTTTAATAACCTAATTATCTCTGTTGGGTTAGGTCACAGTACATTTTTATTTTTATGAATTTTAAAATTTTCTCAGTAAATTTGGAATTTAAATAAAAAGATACAAAATTAACAGAAATGTGAATGAATATTAAAAATTTAAAGTGAAGGAACCATTAAAGAAAACTGGTAATTTGATGAAACCAAGAATGGATTAATTTCAGACTCTAGTAGTGTCATCTTATACCTATGATAACTGATGAATCCAGCTGGGACAAACTGTGTATAAAACAAAATCTAATGAGTTGACTTATGTAAAAAATAATGAAACTAAGGAATCAAGGGTATAGCAAAGAACATAAAGCAAAAAGTGTAACTGTAGATTCAACTTCACCACCAACTGCCCATTACCTCCTTCTCTTTAACCTATTTTAACCCTTATAATTCCAGGACAGGGAGTTTGTGAAATGTAGTCCATTCAGCAAAAATATGACAGCAGATATAAAAGAAGTTTTCTGGACTAGGTAAGCAGCTTGATAAAGTCAGTTACTATGTCATTTTATTTTATGGCCTTTTAAAAAATTGTAATGTGAATTTTGTTCTTAGATAAATTATCTTACACTTCTTGTACATCTCAAAATCAATGAAAATCATTTTTCTGCTTACTTGCAGAGTCAAGAACTCTTCATATTATTTGTTCTCAGGAATTTGGGAATTTAGTGTCATCTGTACTTTTTCTTTTTTTCCCTAAATACAAGGCTAAAAGAAATTGAACACAAATTCCATGTGTCTCTATTAATGTGCATAAAGAGAATTTCATAAATAATCATCCCACTCCTATATTCAGATACTTTTTGCTACTTTTCTAAAATTTCAGACTTGAGAAAGTCTGGATCTCAAAAGGCAGCATATATTAATATAAATTACCATCTGCTTAATTATTATGTGAAGATTATTAATTTTCAATGAGAATTAGAGAGATCTTCTTTGTCCTCAATACCACTTAGTCCATACCATATTTTATGTACTGTCACTTTAAAAGCATACTTTCAGAAAATAATTTCTATATTTATCAAAATTCTTCTGTTACCTGTAGCAAAAAAATACAATGCAATTTAGACAACAAAATTAGGAATTTGCCAGTTATGCCCAAGGAATGACTTCAGGAACAAATGCATCTGATGCCTTAGACGGTCATTTCAGAGCCTTTCATCAGCCTCTCCTTCCCTCTGCATACCGGTTTTGTCTTACAGCTATGTTTTCTCCTTGAAATCTGGCAATATAACGACAGAAGTTTAAGGTAAATTATATTTAATGTTATTGTCAAAGAGGAAGTTAGCCTTTCTTTCCTACTGAGTTTACTTAAGATGTTTCAGGGAAGAAACTCATTGGTTTATCATGTGATAAAAAAATATCTGGGGGTCCAGTATGTGTTTTAAGTCCACATTTTTTCAAAGGTAAGGCACTGTGATTGGTAATTTCATCTATATTGAGTATAAAGAAATTTCTTAAACCAATAAAACAACAGCCAATACCAAGACCAAGAGGGATGAAAAAAAGTATCTGGACAAGAAAAAATTATAAGTTAATATACCAACATCAGCTACAAACTAATCCTTCCTACAATTAGCTGTTACATATAGCAGCACAGTTGTTGGTAACTATATTTCAATGATGTGGTTTTTGTGATATTACTATCATAAAGTCAACTAAGTTTATCATTATTTGACAAAAGAAAAAGAAATTTGCCAAGTAAACTAAATGGTACCTCCTACCCTCAGTTAAAAATGAAAAGCTGTCAGAGGCAGAAGGTCAAAGTGGAGAGAATTATGCCATGAAAATTATTTATATCTAAATTGAAATCTTGACTTAGTCATGTTTTATGATTTAAATAAATTCTAATTGTTAAGAGCTGATTTTGCAATGTGTGATTGCAAAGCATAATATCCATTCACAGTATTGTATATTTTGTTGAGATGTTTTTGTATTATCAGTAAATAATAGAAAATAGTTAATATTCAAGTCATTGAAAGAAAAACATTCTCTACAACATGCCAGCAAGTATTTTAAAACTTATAATCTGCAATGCCAAGTCACTTCAGTCGTGTCCGACTCTGTGCGACCCTATAGACGGTAGCCCACAAGGCTCCCCCATCCCTGGGATTCTCCAGGCAAGAACACTGGAGTGGGTTGCCATTTCCTTCTCCAATGCATGAATGTGAAAAGTGAAAGTGAAGCTGCTCAGTCGTGTCCGACCCTTAGCGACCCCATGGATTGCAGCCTACCAGGCTCCTTCGTCCATGGGATTTTCCAGGCAAGAGTACTGGAGTGGGGAGCCATTGCCTTCTCCATAATCTGCAATACTCTGATTTAATTACATTATTATATATTATGGCACAATTACATCCAAAACTACGAATCTGTGAATATTCTTCTTTTACCATTCTGCTTTCTTTCTAGTACTCTAAAGTGGCATGGAAGAAGTGCTTAAAGTTCCAAAAAATCCATTAATTGTAGGAGAGAAATATAAATTCACTTTGGTAAAGCAAGATTTTATTTTTCTGAAGACAAGAAAACACATGAAGAGAGAGAAATGTATCCCATTTTCAGAGGAAGAGAGAAAAACTATATGTCTAGAAGAGCAAGAAAGCTGGGTGAAGGAGCAAAGCATAAAAAGGGCTCAGTACTAAGTGATCTTAAATTCTGTACCCTCTCTCTAGCCAATGTCATGTTATCTTTAGAGAGAGAGACAATGTGGATAAGCCTTAATCCAATGGGCACAGAACTGAGCAAATCCTATTGATACTTCCCTTGGTGCTAGTGGTGAAGAATCTGCCTGCCAATGCAGGAGACACAAGAGACAGGGATTCAATCCATAGGTCAGGAAGGTTCCCTGGAGTAGGAAATGGCAACCTACTCAAGTACTCTTGCCTGGAAAATTCCATGGGCAAAGGAGTCTGGCAGTCTAGAATCCATGAGACTGCAGAGAGTCAGACACTGCTGAGTGCACATGCACACACTATTAAGACACTGTGGGTCATTATACACTTGAGATTATTGTTTTCATTGTAAACTCCCTATTTTCACTGATTTCAACTGTTCATCACCTTATTAAAGTGTTAAAACTAAAGCAAATTCTTAATTAGCTTTTCTTCAACTGCCACTAATATTGCATTTAAACCTTAATTTTATGTTCCAAAATTGACAGAACAAAATGATCAAGGCTTCTGGGATTTATGCTATGTTTTTACTCTATAAAATTACTCTGTCACTTCAGTAGAAAGTAAAATACTTGATAACTGAAGGAAGAGATGTTTTACTAAGCAAAGTAAAATGGCAGCAGCATTTATAGTGCTCTACATATTAAACTATAATGTTATGTCACTAGTCTATAGATTACCTATTCTGAAACTGTCATACACATGTATTCATCTGCAAGGTTTGAGCAAAAGGACATTTCCACTTGATCATGACATATAAACCACAGACACATACAAAACACCACTGGGATGGAAATTTGAGTTCAGTAATCCACAATTAGGGCTTCCCAGGTGGTGCTAGTGATAAAGAACCCACCTGCCAATGCAGGAGTATAAGAGACATGGGTTCAATTCCTGGGTTGGAAAGATCCCCTGGAGGAGGGCATGGCAACCTACTCCAGTATTCTTGACTGGAGAATTCCATGGACAGAGGGACCTGGTGGGCTACTGTCCATAGGGTCACAAAGAGTGGGCCATGACTGAGTCAACTTAGCACATATGTAGTCCACAATGCTTGAGGCTGGAACATGCTATATATGCTCTGTAGTGCATTAGTCATTATTATATATGATGGGCTTGAACTGTGGTGTTGGAGAAGACTCTTGAGAGTCCCTTGGACTGCAAGGAGATCCAACCAGTCCATTCTGAAGGAGATCAGCCCTGGGATTTCCTTGGAAGGAATGATGCTAAAGCTGAAACTCCAGTACTTTGGCCACCTCATGTGAAGAGTTGACTCATGGGAAAAGACTCTGATGCTGGGAGGGATTGGGGGCAGGAGGAGAAGGGGACGACAGAGGATGAGATGGCTGGATGACATCACAGACTCGATGGATATGAGTTTGAATGAACCCCAGGAGTTGGTGATGGATAGGGAGGCCTGGCATGCTGTGATTCATGGGGTCAGTCGGACATGACTGAGTGACTGAACTGAACTGAACTGGGCTTATGTTTGATGTATTTAGTTTGATGATTTCACAAATGTAATATGAATTTGAGAATCAGAGATTTGGAGAGTTCATAAAGTCTGTGTCTTTTTATAACACGCATAGTAGGTTTAAAATGTTAACCTAAGAACTTTTTACGGAATACATACATACGTATATTCAGAATTTACATATATAAATATATAATTTACACAATTTTTTATATATACATATAAATAAGCCAATTAGTAAAATATATTTTCCTATAAATCATAAGGGTCATTTTAAGTACTAAGTACATGAACTATGTGAAAAGAATGTAAGTGGTAATCCATGATTTCAAGAGAGCAGTTTGGAGTAATTAATAAAATATGATAGATTTATAAAAAGATGTATTACTTGAACTTAAAACCTCTCATAATTAAGGGATGACCATTTGAAACTTGTAATTACCCTTGCTGAAATTTTTTTGCCCTTGCTGCCTTCTCAGAAAATCCTTAAGAATTTCTTTGAAAGTTCTTAGGTTTAATTTCCTTTGTATAGTTTGCTACTGCTCACTAAACAAAACAAAAAAAAAAAGAAGCAACTCCATATGGAACTCCTCAGACCATATAATACATTCATAAATGATACATTCATAACTAATTCAAAGGTTCACTATTTCCCATGATTACCCTTTAAGCTGATAATTAAAACAAGGAACTGAGGTCATGTTCTTTTAATGAAACACAACTCAGAAAACTCCACTGTTGTCATTTAAGAAAATATGTTATTAAATTAGTTTTTTTTTAATTTTTTAATCAATGAAATATACTTCAAAATTTAAAAGCAATGATCTAATTTTTCTTCACATTTCTTTATTATTTTAAAAATAACCATGTTTTAAATTGAACATTGAACAAAAATAAGTGTTCTGAAGATGTTGATAGCTTGAGTATCTGGGATAAATTTTATAAATATCTAAATTTAATTAATTTATACTTCAACAAATTTTTTAAATGTATGCCTAAACAGATTATTTAAATTCCTAGCTTCTAAATATTGATACTGTCTCATATCTTGGGCAAGCAAATTGTTGATAAAGATTCATAGTGGGGCAGTGACAGTTTGGCTGCTAAATGAAAAATTAATTGGAGAAAATATTTAGGATGGAAGAGGATGAGGAGGAGAGGAAAAAGTAAAGGAGGAAACAAAGGCCAAAAGCTAGCAAAACAATAACAATATTTAATTATATCATAAAAAGACTATTCCTATGGGGAGCTAAAAGAAAAAGAGCTGGAAAGAGCTAGCAGAATTAGAAAAAGTGTCCACAACCATTCCCTTTAGAATTTCAAACAAATCTTCATTAGTGAACATATTTAATTCCTTATAAAACCACTGACAAGTTTGCTTTAACAGCATTTACAAATTAGACATTCGAACAGTGTGGGTTATTACATGTTTCCATTATATCTTTAGGCTGACATTCTTTCTGTGACACATTTTCAAACAGAAAAAAATATTGAAAACTTAATCCTAAATATAAATGTTTCCATTGTGTATTTAATAGTTTAAATAAGTAAGGTACAACACAAAAAGGACTACTATTATTACAGAGGTAGCATTCATTTGCCTTCTGCTTACCTGCTAACTATTTTCCAACATTGCCTCATTTATTTTTTTCTTATCTCTCATGATATTTTTTTTTAATTCATTGTCTTAGTCATTTCTCCTTTAAATGGAAATCTCTATTTTCTTTATTTTACTTATTTTCTCTTCCTATAATCTTTGTATTATTCAACATAGTCTTATGTTTTACTTTCTTTTTCAACTAAGTATATCTTCTTATTTTTTTAGAAAAAACTTATTTACTAGTATTTTACATTAAAAAGTGCTTATTAAAGACAGTGTTAGGAATGACTGTGGAACTACTGGGGGGTATAAACTGTGTTTTTTACCTTTAAGAAGTTGATAGTCTAGGTTGAGATGCAAATATCATTTAGAAGTGTTGAAACCAATACAAAGTTGTTGAGTCTAGTTGATTAAGCTTAGAATGTCAGGGGGAATTCAGTTATTCAGTTGAATTTCCAAGGTTATATATGTTTTCTACTTGTTTATTTGTTTTTAACAAGAGGCCTGAATTCAAGAGGGAGTATTTGGGGAATATTTTTTTAAGCCAGTTAGACTTATGTAGAGTTTATCAATCAAAAGATACTATGCCACACTGATGAAACAAGTAAACTCTAAATCTCAGTGGACTGCAACAACTATTGGTTGTTTTGTTTCCTTATTTATGCTAAGTATCCATCCATTAATGCCATTCTCCCACCAAGACCAACCTGAGGGGTCACCTCTGTCTACAACACTGACAGTCTCTTACAGAAAGGAAAAAGACATGACTAACTATAAGTTGGCTCTTAAATCTTCTGTCCAAATGACACACTGATGAAAGCAAGTAATACAGTCATTTCTGATGTGAATGGCACAAAGCAGAATAACCCTTCAAGAACTAGATATTTAACATTGTAAAAAAAAAGTAAACTATCACAAAGAGCCCTAACCTTTAGCTCATAATGTTAATTTAAGCTCTCAAGTAAAAATTTTCTCACAACAACACTTGAAACACTTGTCTTACATACACGTTTTATTAGCCAAGAGAAGAAAGGTCGAAGGTATATGTGGTTGTTTTTATTACCAGGTTTTAACACAATGACTAAAACCCAGACTTAATTCATGACAAGTGAACAAAGAAACAATCACAACTGGAACATCTGGTCACCGTGCGGTGGAATACTTTTACATGATACAAAACGTCTTCCAGTAATTATTTTCCCTAAGTGTTAATTTCTGTGTAGGACAGAATTCTTTATAAAGAAATCCAGACTCTTATCATTGCTTTTACATCAATTTACTGTAGAATCCATAGATTATATCTATATAATCAAAGATGTAATTATTTTATTTTTATTGCTATTTCCTTGTATATTGCCTGGATCTTCTTCAGACTCAAAAGTTTCATCAAGGTAGAGACTCAGAGGGTTTGATAAGTAGAGGATGCTTAATAAGTGCAGAACAGAGGTATTTCAGAAGCCTTAAAGAGGCTTTGAAATAATGTAGGTGACATTAGTTAGTAACCATTATATCCAAGGTCTTCTGGGTTTCAGTTGTGTAGATAACTATATTACTCAGTGATGGGAAAAAAAAAAACAAACATGCAAGTGATTCTGGGTCCAGAAGGATAATGCTGTTATAGTGTGTAAAGTTATATGATGTCATTCTTGCAAGAATTTGTTATTTGTAGGAAAAGAAATCACTGTCTTATAATCTGCTTCTTAAAGAGATTCTCAAAAGTTGTTTACTTCCTCTACTACTCCTTCCTCCAGGTGGGCCCAGCTCTTCATGGTCATGATTAAGAGGAGAGTAGGCAAGCTAAGTAGTAACTGACAATCCTTAAAAGGTACAGGAAAATAAGTCATCTTAAATCATGGACCCTTCCAAATGGTAGCATTAAAAAAGAGAATATATGATGCATTGTGGATTTGTAACCATAAGATTCACACATGACTCAAGGGGGGCAATCCCAGGTAATGTAGCTTGCAATTCACCTTCTTTTTTAAAACAGAAGTAATATTCTTCCCTGGTGTGACATCATGCTTTGTCTTCACTTCCATCTGCTATCTGGTAGAACTAATTAAACAAAGTAAACAATGTTTAAAATTTTCATTTACAGGTAATTTTCCTCATTGCAACTCTGTGCGAGCTTGAAGTGAGTCCTATGGTAGTAAGTGACTTATCTGTGTTTAATCATATGAAGATCTTTATTTCTTTTCCTATTTTGCCTTGGGAGTTCTCCCTTTAGAGGTTAAAATGCTGTAAACTCTCCTTTGGTCTACCTGTTTTCTATCTCTGCTTTTAAGATCTCTCTTGCTCGCTCTTGCTCTCCCCACCCCCCACTCCCACTCCCCACCCCCCACTCCCACTCCCCACTCCTTACAATCTCTGGATGATGAGTAATTCTTCTAAATTTACTAACTGAGTTCCTTTTATTCTACTCTGTCATCTGGCTATGCTTCCCTCGTTCTGTACTAGAACTTCTATCCTCTGTATTCATACTTTAACAATACCTATGTTCAATCTCTGCTTTTATTTTAATAGGCCTTCCCTAGTTTTTTCGTTGTTGTTTACCTCCTTTTATAAAAAGAGCCCATTAATGATTTTTTTCTTGCCTTTGATAAAAGCCGATGAATAATATCCATTATTTTGAGAACATTATAAGTCAGTGTATAAATCTTATAGTTAGAGACTCTCAATGCATCATCTATCCTACCCTTTAACATGGCCATTTAGAAAAATCTATTCTGTAGGAAAGCATCATTCTCCTGCTGCTTTGTATAAGATTTTGGCCGCAGCTTAGGTGATCCTTTCTGTCCTTATTTGGAAAATTAGTTATAAAATATCAACAGCCACAATTTCATCTTGTAAAGAATAACGTTTTCTTTGTCAGGCCTAAAAGTATTATCTTTTGATCGTATTTTACAGCTTTGTCCTACTTCTTTGCCCTGTTGTTCTAAGTGTTGTCATGTTTCATTACCAAACTCCAAATTTATTAATAATTGGTAACCCATCCTTTTTAAAGTATTTTCATCACTAACTACCAGACTCCTTGTGATCTGATAGGGTAAATTCTTAAATTTTTAATGCATTTGAAGTCACCATACAGTATCAAAATAAAATTATGATTAGGTGAAGAGTCTGTCATATTAACAAGAACAAAAGTACTTTAAAATTTATTGCTTGTCTAATTGAAATTTCCCATGATTTTATAGTCTTGTGTGATCTTCCTTTTGCTATACCTCCAATTTAAATTCTATTAGGAATTAGGTCAGGACTTCTATTAGGTCAGAGTCACTTTAGTCTTCTCTCAAGTGGGATGTCAAGTGTGGAATAAGTTCATCCTAAAGGAATTAATTCTATACTCCACTAAAAAGCAGGATGCTTCCATGTGTCATTTTGCCTCTTGCATATATTTTCTCTTTTAGCGCAAATGGGGTTGTGCTATTTAGGAAACTACTCCAACTCAATTAGAGAAACTGCCTCTGGGGGATAACCCCACAGGGACTGGAATTATAATCACACATCTTGTATAGTTGAGCTCAGATTTTGATGGCTTCTTGTCTCAATTTTATAAAGCTTGGCTGAGGTTTACTGGATCCCAGAATTGTCTAATAAGATTTGACCCCTCACAGTCCTTAATCAGAGCTTCCCAGCTGGCACTAGTGGCAAAGGACCCACCTGCTAATGTAGGAGATGTAAGAGACACAGGTTTGATCCCTGGTTCGGGAAGATCCCCTGAAGAAGGAAATGGCAACCTGCTCCAGTTGTCTTGCCTAGAAAATTTCATGAACAGAGGAGCCTAGCAGGCTATCGTCCATCTTATCTTATCCATGTGATATCGTGAAACAGAGCAGGAACCTAAGGACCTTGCTTTCCCCCATGCTTCACTCCATGTCCTCTGCCTGCCCTTCATCTGTGGAAAACTTAAGTCAAAGAGTAAGTTTAATCAGATAAATGAGAAATGCAGAAACAAAGAAAAACAGACAAAGGAGACTGAATAATAATAATGTAGTCATTAAGCATAGTCAACGACCTTTAGTTCTTTCTCAAGGGCTATAGGTAATATTCTGAGCCACATCCTGTGAGCTGTCTTATAGGTACTAAAAAACCAGGGTGAAGAAGTTAATTACATGACCACCAGACTGTACCTATGACATAAGCTGCCACAGTACTGAGAATTAACCTCAAGTAAATGGGAACAAATAGAACCTGGAACCGAAGATGAACTGTTCCTCAAACAAGTGAGATGACACTGGTCAGACCACTGATAACCAATTTGAAGATGACTGCCACTGCTGACAGTGCTGTTTCCTGCATGTAGCCCCCTCCTTCTGTCTATAAAACCTCTTGCCCCATTGGTTGCCAGTGTGAAGAGAGTAGGTCTTTGGACAGATATCCACACTCCTCTCCACCCCCCACCCCCAGTCTGGCATCTGAAATAAAGCAAACTTTCCTTTCCGCCTACCTGGCCTATTATTTATTGGCTTCTGAGCAGCAAGCAGTCGGACCCCTCCTCTGTCAGTAACAATCCCGCAGTATTTTCGAACTCTGTTCCATATAGGGGATCTCTAACAGTTTTTGTGTTTTGGATAGACAATTTATATTGGCCTCTTATGTTTCTGCCCTTATTATTTGCCCTACCCTATCTGTTGAAGGACGTTTGTGTACTGAACAGACTTGGAAGACAGTATCTTCCTTCAGATCAAAGTACAGGAACGTTTCCTTCTCTTCTAATGCAACCCATGGTGTTACAGATATTCTCTGCCTTTTTTCTGTGTCTTCATGTGGAAATTAGGGCTCAGAGAACTCTTTCTCTCTCTATCTCAAACACACACAAATACACACACACACACACACACTGCTAGGACTCCAGCTGTTGCTGTGAATCAGAAATTGTCTTCTATTTCAAAATCAGGAGTCTCTGTCTTTTATCAGTACCTGTGAAACCATGACTAACTCACTTTTTAGCTTGCAAGTAAGTGAAAATAACTCTCAGACACTTTACAGTTTGGGATAGTGTTATCAACCTCTAAACATATGAACAAACACAATTAAACTGGAGCTATGGTCACAGAGAGTTGCACCTGTGGAATTACTGTGCATTCATCAGGTACAGACAAGATAAAGGGTCTGGTCTACATTTTTTTCTGTTGGACTCCATTCCAAATCTCATATTGTTGTTCGAAGCATTTTGAGACAAATGTCCATATCATTCAGGAAATTTCTGTTTAACGATTCAAAATAAAACAAAGGAAGCTTAAAGGGGAGGAAAAGATGCTAGCCAAAAATACAAAATCATACCAGAATAGATGATTTTATCCATTAACTATTCTCTTGTTTATTTGTCCATTAACGAATTCCAAAACTTTTTACTGAATTTTCTGTTATAAGGCAGAATATTGGCTAAAAACTGAATATTAAGTAATAAACAAAACAAGCTTCTTCTTTCCTTAAGTTTAAAATTTCTTTACATGGGTAACATTACACAGAAAAAGTGTATACACATACATACACGTGTGGGTGTGTGTATGCATGTGTATGTGCTCAGTCATGTCCAACTCTTTGCACCCCATGGACTGTGGTTTACCAGGCTCTTCTTGTCCATGGGATTTCCCAGGCAAAATATTGAAGTGGGTATACCATTTGTTTCAAAAAATATACAATGCATGCAGTTCTCTTAAATGGAACATTCAAGAAAATGTTCAACTGTTTTAGTGGACTTAAATTACTTGCCTCACAGAATGCTTATTTAAATGACTTTGCAGGCATACATGCTAAGTCACTTCAGTCCTGTCCTATTCTTTGTGACTCTGTGGATTATAGCCACCAGGCTCCTCTGTCCTTGGAATTATCCAGGCAAGAATACTGGAGTGGGTTGCCATTTCCTTCTCCAGGGAACCTTTCTGACCCAAGGATCAAATCCACATCTCCTGCATTAAACACTTAAGGTGCCTTGCTCTGCCATCTGAGTTACCAAAGGAGCTGTGGGTGTATGTATATATACATCTATGTCTACCTCTCCAATAACTGCACTAAGTTCTGTGAAGAAAACAAATGGAACATTCGGAAGAAATAATTCTTGGTATATGTTGAGTTGCCAACTTTACACTGAATGGTCTTGGCTTTAGATGCATTGGATGTGAATGAATTACTCCAATGAATCACTTAAGAGGAAAATTAAATTGCAATTTTTCTGCAGTTGAAAAAAAATAGGATATTTAAAGCAGAATTTTGTTTGTTTGTGTTTCTTGACCTCTTTATATATGTATATGATTTAAATGTTTGTGTCTCCCCAAAATCCACATGTTGAAATTTTGAAATCTAACCCCCAAAGTACTAAAAAGAGAGACTTTGAGGGGATGAGTAGGCCATGAAGCTAGAGCCCTCATGGATGGGATCAATGTCCTAAAGTAACCCCAGAGGGTTCCTACACTACTGCTGGATGAGGACATCATGAGAAGACAGCCATCTATAAGGAAGTGTGCTCTCACCAGAAACCAAATATGCCTATACTTTGACCTTGGAATTGCTAATCTCAGTCTTGTGAAAAACATATTTCTGTGTTTCTAAGCCTCTTAACCTGTGATATTTCTATTATAGCAGGTTGAATTCACTAAAATAATATGGTTGAGAATGAAAGCAGTGAGGTTAAAATTTCAGTAAAGAGAATAGGCACAGTGTTTTTCTTGGAGAAAAGATGCTCCTTTGTCTATTAAACCTTAGTATAGTATATGTTTCTTGAAGCAAGAACCATATCTGACTCCTCCTTGTGTTCTCCACAAAGCCCAGAACAGTACCTTACATAGAGAAGGTACTTTACATATCCTTTAGAGGATACATATTTCTTTCAAATCTTATATAAAGATTACTTAGATCCACTTTACCTTTTGCAGACTATTTGAAATAGATTAATAAAAGAGTGTTTTCTCTGAATAAATTCAGTATTATATTAGTTCAATAATGATAAGCTCCCTGACTCATTTGTTGATTAAGTGGGACTCACTGCAAGAACACTAAAGCTTGTAATATAATTGTTTTGAATAAATCACCAAACTAATGTATTATAACTTCTGGAAAAATAATTTTTCAAGTTGGTTTAATGCTGCTCTTAGGTTATGTTTACAATATTTTTATTAAATAAAGTAGACAAAATAAAAATTGTGAAGTATTGACTATTTTTATTATTTGCTTTGATGTTTCTCTATGTCACTGGCAAAACTGTTTTACAAGAAGATGTATTTTCTAGTTGCTAGGTTTGTTACTTCTGTAAAAATTTTCAAAATATAAAAAATTGTATATTGGTTGACTATTAAACTACTGATCTACACATATAAAAATAAAATATTTAAAGAGTGTGAGCTGAGCATTTCTATCATTCACTTCTGCTTTGCCATGTCATATTTGTTTTACAATGTAATTAATAAAGATTCTATGTAAATTAATATCACAACCACTTCTACTTCATCAGTAGGTTCATTACAGATCACGAATGATTTCTGTTCATTGCTATATTGTGATCAAAAATTGTCTGCAATAGTCCCATATGGATGCAGGTAGATGCTTAAACTACAGTTCTCTTGTTTATTTGATGGTCTCTGATCACTGTGTCTGAAAGATGGTATTTACTGCATCAGGCATGACTATTAAAAAGTTATTAATGTCTGATATACTGTGATGAAATGGGAGAGTTAATTGACAACTTGTTAATTGAATCAGAACAAAGACAGTCCCTTTGGATTTGTTCTTTATTAGGAATTTTAAAATAATAAAATCTTGAGATTGTTTTGTGTAATCTTTATCATATACCTCAACTCCTAAATTTTCAAGTAAAAAAGAATTACCAAAATGAGTTTAACACATAGTAATTTTAAGAAATATTTTTAGATCTACTATATTGTGTTAACTTGAGAAATATGGGAAGGTATTTTTCCTAGCATTTCCCACTTTCTACATGCACTTGCTGATGTCATATTTTTCCTACTATACCTATAATGATTGTTATATCCTTTATTATTAATAACAAACAATTAAACTTCACAATATTACTCCTCTTTGGGGAGTATATTATTTTATCAAGAATCCATAATTAGAAATACCAGCCATTGTTCTTTGGTAAGTGCAATATTAATGTCACTGAAATCTCAACACAATTAGTTTATCTGTTATCTTAATGAATGCTGATATCTCTGAACTGAAGGTATATAATTCACTTTACAGTTTACTTTGAATTGAAAACAAGATCTTATTAAATTCTAGTCATTCCAATGTATTTTAGGTTTCCCATGTAATATAATTTATTTATAGAAACTATTGTATACTTAAACATCACTTTTTCTGTTGCATTTATGCTAAAGCTTCAATGATTCAAAGAAGTCAGATCTAAAAAGCAATACTTTTTTCAATTTCTTTTTCCTAGGATGAATGGATATCCAATTTTAGGAATATTATCCAACTATTCAAATAGCAGCATCAATTTAAAACATAGTTATTACTCCTTAAAAATCAATTATTAAAATATACAAACAACAAAATCTTTGTCAAATTCTAAATGAAGTGAACCCACACAAACTGTTCTTGAAACTTTCTAATCTAAGGAATTTGATATCATCGCCTCAGGTTATTAGATCTGGTGACTGCAATATACTTCCTAGGAGAGAATCAGATAGAATCAGCCACTTTTTGCCTAAGGCTGACCTAATAATGCTCCTGGCATTTTCTTGTTTGTTTTTTAAAAACACTTCACTGGGTCTTATACAGAAATGAAGTTTGGAAATCTATATAAATTAAGAATGATCTTTTGATAAATTTGTCTTTTGTTACATCAAATAAATCTACCTGGACAGAATGTTATTAAATTAAAGACTATGTTAGGAAGTATGTGAAGTAATGCTATTTAGAGTAGGTGAAATTTGAACCATGGGTTATTGGTCCGGAAGTAGGTAGGCACTTGAGATAAAACATAAACCATTGCTTCCTTTTTTTGAGAAAGTCTTGATATTAAAAAAAAAATGTCAGCTGAAATACATGGTGTGTTTAATGCAAAGCAATTTACACTTTTGTACAAGCTCTTTATCTCCTTGTGAATCATGACAAATATTTCATGAATCATTATTAATTTTCATATGTTGCTACATTACCATAAAGTACATTCAAGGATTGGCAGCTAAACCTCTCAGTTCTGATATACCATGCATTTTATTTTAATTCCCATTAGAATGGGCTTTCTAGGAAACTCAACAGTAAATATTTTGCTGGCCAGTACAGGAGGAGTACTCCTTTTCCTATTTGGAACTGGTCTGCTGTTCCATGTGCAGTTCTAACTGTTGCTTCCTGACCTGCATATAGGTTTCTCAAGAGGCAGGCTAGGTGGTCTGGTATTCCCATCTTTTGAAGAATTTTCTACAGTTTATTGTGATCCACACACTCAAAGGCTTTGGCATAGTCAATAAAGCAGAAATAGATGTTTTTCTGGAACTCTCTTGCTTTTTCCATGATCCAGCAGATGTTGGCAATTTGATCTCTGGTTCCTCTGCCTTTTCTAAAACCAGCTTGAACATCTGGAAGTTAATGGTTCACGTATTGCTGAAGTCTGGCTTAGAAAATTTTGATCATTACTTTACTAGCATGTGAGATAAATGTAATTGTGCAGTAGCTTGAGTATTCTTTGGCATTGCCTTTCTTTGGGATTGGAATAAAAACTGAGCTTTTCCAGCTAGAACTGGACATGGAACAACAGACTGGTTCCAAATAGGAAAAGGAGTACATCAAGGCTGTATATTGTCACCCTGCTTATTTAACTTATATGCAGAGTATATCATGAGAAACGCTGGGCTGGAAGAAGCACAAGCTGGAATCAAGATTGCCCGGAGACATATCAATAACCTCAGATATGCAGATGACACCACCCTTATGGCAGAAAGTGAAGAGGAACTAAAAAGCCTCTTGATGAAAGTGAAAGAGGAGAGTGAAAAAGTTGGCTTCAAGCTCAGCATTCAGAAAACTAAGATCATGGCATCTGGTCCCATCACTTCGTGAGAAATAGGTGGGGAAACAGTGGAAACAGTGTAAGACTTTATTTTGGGGGGCTCCAAAATCACTGCAAATGGTGACTGCAGCCATGAAATTAGAAGATGCTTACTCCTTGGAAGGAAAGTTATGACCAACCTAAATCTCATATTCAAAAGCAGAGACATTACTTTGCCAACAAAGACCCGTCTAGTCAAGGCTATGGTTTTTCCTGTGGTCATGTATGGATGTGAGAGTTGGACTGTGAAGAAGGCTGAGTGACGAAGAATTGATGCTTCTGAACTGTGGTGTTGGAGAAGACTCTTGAGAGTCCCTTGGATTGCAAGGAGATCCAACCAGTCCATTCTGAAGGAGATCAGCCCTGGGATTTCTTTGGAAGGAATGATATTAAAGCTGAAACTCCAGTACTCTGGCCACCTCATGGAACAAGTTGACTCATTGGAAAATGCCCTGATGCTGGGAGGAACTGGGGGCAGGAGGAGAAGGGGACGACAGAGGATGAGATGGCTTGATGGCATCACCGACTTGGTTGGCGTGAGTCTGAGTGAACTCCGGGAGTTGGTGATGGACAGGGAGGCCTGGTGTGCTGCGATTCATGGGGGTCACAAAGAGTCAGACACGACTGAATGACTGAACTGACTGAACTGACAGGAAGAGTAAGAGATGTGTGTTGGAGTCCTAGGTGGGAAAATACCCTGGAGGAGAAAATGGCAACCTACTTCAGTGCTCTTGCCTGGAAAATTCCAGGGCTGAAGAGCCCGAAGGGCTACAGTCCATGAGGTATAAAAGAGACAGGCACAACTGGCACACATGCAAACATCCATTAGGATGAATATATGCAATTTAGTAAGACAGTGAGGAAGAAAAAGTAAACTTTGGATATAAGTTCCTGTTTTAAAAAATTGCTTGCCAATCTAAATTATAGAACCTGATTGGTGATTGAATACTTTTTGCATGAACAACTTGATGTGATGCTAACAGGATAACTTGTATAGAGATTAATTTTTTTTAACTGATTCTTGATCATTTTGCCTAGCAATGCGGAGAAGACTGACTAATTTTAAGACTTTCATGATAATTTGCTGTTACAAATGTAAGGTAAATTTCCATAGTTATATACATATATTGATATTTAGATTGTTTAAAATGTTCTCAATCTATTTAATGTATATTTATCATACAAATATATTTAATATATGAATTCTGTGTATGCATTACTTGAAAATTAAAATGACATTTTAGATGGTTACTGATGCAACATTTCCCATTTCGGCTTACTATGCAAACTGTGTTGAATAACAAAATCCCCATTTATAAAAAATTATTTTTTGTTGGAATGGATGGTAATGTTCTCCTTATTCCAAAATATGGAGTTAGTCTATGAGTGTACCTGAATATTTTTGCTAATTGGCTGCATGGTTTTGAACTAAAGGAACTCAGAACATTACACATAAAAATAATGTGTAATGATGACTCACGATAGCAAGTTATACATACATTAACCAAAGTGGATTTGCAAACCCATCCTCAGAGTCAAATTTGTTTTTTAATGTTTTGGGCTACTTAGCAACTTTTAAGGAAATAAAGTGCTATCATTCTGTGTAAAACATTGAAATCCTTCAAATTATACTTCATGTTCAAAAACATTATACATACTTTGCTAAATTTTGCTGCTTGTTTAGTAAGTAATAATATATTTTATTCTGAAATTTTCCTCTTATAATTGTCAATATGAACTAGTAGTAGAATTTGAAATAAAGAGGTAAATTAAAATAAATGCATGAAAATATTTCCTTTGTAATTTAAAATAAAGGTTGGAAACTATTTCCTTTTCCTAGTTCTCCAAGGCTTAGTTTCATTGAGTTAGACAAGGCTGTGGTCCGTGTGATCAGACTGGCTAGTTTTCTGTGATTATGGTTTCAGTGTGTCTGCCCTCTGATGCCCTCTCGTAACATCTACAGTCTTACTTGGGTTTCTCTTACCTTGGATGAGGGGTATCTCCTCACAGCCACTCCTCCTGACCTTGAACTTCGAGTAGCTGCTTTCAGCCCTCCTCGCCCGGGCAGCTGCCACTCCTTGGATGTCGTCCATCATGGGAAATAGATGGAGAAACAGTGGAAACAGCAGCAGACTTTATTTTTTGGAGCTCCAAAATCACTGCAGATGGTGATTGCAGTCATTAAATTAAAAGAGGCTTACTCCTTGGAAGGAAAGTTATGACCAACCTAGATAGCGTATTCAAAAGCAGAGATATTACTTTGCCAACAAATATCCGTCTAGGCAAGGCTATGGTTTTTCCAGCGGTCATGTATGGATGTGAGAGTTGGACTGTGAAGAAAGCTGAGCACCAAAGAATTGATGCTTTTGAACTGTGGTCTTGCAGAAGACTCTTGACAGTCCCCTGGACTGCAAGGAGATTCAACCAGTCCATTCTAAAGGAGATCAGTCCTGGGTGTTCATTGGAAGGACTGATGATGAAGCTGAAACTCCAATACTTTGGACACCTCATGCAAAGAGTTAACTCATTGGAAAAGACTCTGATGCTGGAAGGAATTGGGGCAGGAGGAGAAGGGGACAACAGAGGATGAGATGGCTGGATGACATCACTGACTCGATGGACATGAGTTTGAATGAACCCCAGGAGTTGGTGATGGACAGGGAGGCCTGGCGTGCTGCGATTCATGGGGTTGCAAAGAGTCGGACATGACTGAGTGACTGAACTGAACTGAACTGAGTTCTCCATGACAAGAAATACAGTATAGTACATTATCAGTTTTAAGTTGATAAATATAATGTACTTTTGGCCATTTTTAAGAGACCAGTCTGTTTTATTTTTTTTTTAATATGGAGATGTACATTTTTTTATTTCACACAAGTGCCATTCCACTTCATAAAACATAAAATTTCAATAAATCACATTTTATTAAAATAAATCCATTTTAAAATAACATAGCAAAGTAAAAATACAAAAAATTAAATAACTAAACATGCAAACATACACACTACCCCCTCTGTTGCAAAAATGGCTAAAACAATAGTCCAGACTAACTTCATAGTTATGTTCTCTTGAAATTTCAATTAACAACAAAGAGAGATCAGAATGGCCTGATTTTCTAGAATTCATGAAAAAAGTTGCATAGAATTTAATTAAAGACAAAGACAGACAAATACTTCTGAAATTTAAGCCATTCAGAATTTAAGGATTAAATTTTGCACTGCTTCCTATACTCATATTTCCTTCAAAATATGTGTGTCTCTTCTAATAAATTGAGTTGTCCTCCAATTTTTTTTTTTCCAAAATGTGTGTCTCTGTGTGACAAATATTCCAAGACTGAACATCCATCAGGGGATTTTTATTGTGCTCTCACATTAAATCAATAGTTTGGTTTGAAGGAAAATATTTAGTTTCAAATATCTTTTCCATCTATACATAAAAAAGCCTACACATCCTCAGCAGTCTTTTTTAAATGTAGTTGCTATCAAAAGTTTGATCACTGTGATTTTGTACTTTTCAGGTATCTGTTCCTTCTCTTGGACATAATTCACAATCTTCTCTTTTTGTCTTTGATATTCTTAAAACTCACCATAATATATCCATGTGTGTGTTTTATTCTCTCTCTTGTTTGCCATTCTTGCAATCAAGTATCTTTCATTTCTCTTTAATTCTCTAAAATATATTTCAGTGCTTAATCAAATATGTTCTTCTTTATTTTTTTTCTCTTTTTCTGCTTCATTTTAGCAGAGGTCATTAATCTGCTTTCAACACATGTGTATATTTTACACTGACAATCATCTGACTATCCATTCTTTATTTTAATTCTTTATGTCGATAATTGTATCTTATGTTAACAGCATCTTTTTTTTCTCCTTATATATATCATTATTTTATATTACTTTTAAGGTTTTATTTTTCTTACCTGTTCCAATAATACCTCACTTTGTGTATGGGGACCACCATATGATGTTTTTTAGGGGAAAAAAATTGTGTTTTTTAGGGGAAAAAAAGTTGTATTTTTCATATGCTTATTTATTTTGATATGTGAGTTTATTTCCTTTTAGTATTAGCAATCTATTATCAAGTCAAGGTATGCTAGGCTTTCCTAAACAAGCAAAATACATGAATTCTTTGCAGATAATTAGAGTGAAGTTTTTTTTTTTTTTTTTTCTCATCAGTCAAGATTTATCACATACTGAACAGCTTCCTTCTTACAGTTACAGTGTGCAAAAAGCTTGACTTCTGATATTACTATGATAGAGTATATTAAGTAGAGTTCTCTGGAGAGATGGGAAGAGAAGTCTAGAAGTCTAGAAGTGGCTAAGTATTTGTTCAAATCCTATTGGCCATAACTCAACCACATTCCCTAACTGAACTGTAAAGAACAGTGTGTATATTTCCACTATGACTACTCTACCTGGTAATGTGCATCAGTGAAAGACTGAAGGCCAGTAATCACTCTATGAGAGAACTGGGTAATTTAATGAGAAATGCACCAGTGAGGAAGGATTTAGAATCTCAAGTATTTCAGAACTTACCCTGACCACTCATGCTTGATGTTAACTCTGTATGGCAAATCTCACAGTCAAGGTTTCAGTTTTCACCTCTTACGAATAATACCTGAGAGAGTTGGTCTCTCTAGAAAAATTATATCAAGTTCTTCCCTCTTCAGAGATTTTACACACTCTTGATATAATCTTATCATCTGGACTGGCATCTACAAATGAAGATCCAGTTAAAATTTGTCCCAAAGGGAGAAATAGGACCTAAAATTTACCAGTGGAAGACAGTTTGAGTCTTCTCAGGATTCACTGGTGTTTCGTTGTTTATTATCTGTTAGTATCTAAAACATATTTTTACTTCCTAATTGTAAAATTTCTCCAGAATTGACTGTGAATGAGGGAATCCAAAAATCCAAGTTATTTCAACATTTTGGCAATAACTATAATTTTAAAATATATAATTTTTTCAGTTCAGTTAAGTTCAGTTCAGTCACTCAGCTGTTTCTGACTCTTTGCAAGTCCATGGACTGCAGCATGCCAGGCCTCCCTGTCCATCACCAACTCCCAGAGTTTACTCAAACTCATGCCCATTGAGTAAGTGATGCTACACAACCATCTTATCCTCTGTTGTCCCCTTCTCTTCCCACCCTAAGTCTTTCCCAGAATCAGGGTCTTTTCAAATGAGTCAGCTCTTCAAATCAGGTGTCCAAAGTATTGGAGTTTCAGCTTCAACATCAGTCTTTCCCCATGAATATTCAGTACTGATTTCCTTTAGGATTCCTTTAGATCTCCTTGCAGTCCAAGGGATTCTCAAGAGTCTTCTCCAATACCACAGCTCAACAGTATCAATTCTTCAGCACTCAAATTTCTTTATAGTCCAACTCTCACATCCATACATGACCACTGGAAACCATAGCCTTGACTAGACAGACCTTTGTTGGCAAAGTAATGTTTCTACTTTTTAATATGCTGTCTAGGATGGTCTTAACTTTCCTTCCAAGGAGTAAGCATCTTTTATTTCATGGCTGCAGTCACCATCTACAGTGATATTGGATACACAAAAAATAAAGTCTGCCACTGTTTCCACCGTTTCTCCAATTTACCATGAAGTGATGGGACCGGATGCCATGATTTTAGTTTTCTGAAAGTTGAGTTTTAAGCCAACATTTTCACTCCCTGTTTCACTTTTATCAAGAGGCTCTTTAGTTCTTCATTTTCTGCCATGCAAGGTGGTGCCATCTGTGTGTCTGAGGTTATTGATATTTCTCACATCAATCTTGATTCCAGCTTGTGCTTCCTCCAGCCCAGCGTTTCTCATGATGTACTCTTCATATAAGTTAAATAAGCAGGGTGACAATATACAGCCTTGACATACTCCTTTTCCTATTTAGAACCAGTCTCTTGCTCCACATTCAGTTCTAACTGTTGCTTCTTGACTTGCCTACAGATTTCTCAAGAGGCAGGTGAGGTGGTCTGGTATGCCCATCTCTTGAAGAATTTTCCACAGTTTATTGTGATTCACACAGTCAAAGGCTTTGGCAAAATCAATAAATCAGAAATAGATGTTTTTCTGGAACTCTATTGCTTTTTCAGTGATATAGAAGATTTGGCAATTTGATCTAATTTGTATCTAATTTGATAATTTTTTTTTAGCATTTATCAATTTCTATGAGTTGACACATCCCAATACAAATTAAACAATTAAGTGTTCTTTATCAAAACCTTCTACAGTATTAAATATACATGCCAGTTACTTTCTTATTTTCTAACAGATATCATATTGTATGGATTGGTCAGATATCTAGTTATAAAGTTACACTGAAAGTTCTTGAAAACAAATATTGGCAAATGCTTTCATTTAACTGTAGTTTTGAAAGAAATATTCTTTTCAAACACCACTTTTCCCATATTTTAAAAGTTTTGTTGGTAATGTAATATGTTTAGCTAGACTATGAATGTTAGATTAAAAAATGTTTAATAGATGTAGGCTCAAATTATCATGTTTTATTAAAATATCTTAGTCCCAGATGAACATCTGTTTGGTAATATGTTGCATCCAGATATAGTAAATTAATGACATATGTAAAATTATAGGAAATGATACCTTTAGTACCATTATAAGCAGAGCTTTTAAAATGCCATTTGTTACAACTTGTCATCCTGTCATTATATAGCATTATGTAGCATTTAAAAGTTGTATACCATTCATTTTGAAGATCTTTAGAAATTTAAAGTATAAATTTCTATGATTTCTGTTGCACTCTCCTTTATTGCCAATATGAATAAATCCTTATGTTTTGATTAAAACAGGCAGTACATTCCACCTATTTGGAAAAATGAAAGTTTATTCTCATCTTCTCAGCCTTAGCAGGTGGTTTAATTTTAGTAAACGTCAGAGTTATAATTTCATGCTTATTAAAAACATTTATGATGATTACTAATGATATAATACCTAGCTGAAGAAAACTTTTGCTTTGTTAAATTATTTACAAAAATGCTATTTTTTAAAATAAATTCTTTCCTTTGAGAGATTATTTTAGGGTCTTTAGAGAGGATCTAGAAGTGTGGAATTAAATGATTTTGGAGTAGTTCTATTCAGTTCAGTTCAGTCTCAGTCGTGTCCGACTCTTTGTGGCCCCATGAATTGCAGTATGCCAGGCCTCCCTGTCCATCACCAACTCCTGGAGTTCACTCATAACTCATGCCCATCGAGTCAGTGATGCCATCCAGTCATCTCATCCTCTGTCATCCCCTTTTCCTCCTGCCCCCAATCCCTCCCAACATCAGGGTCTTTTCCAACGAGTCAACTCTTCGCATGAGGTGGCCAAAGTACTGGAGTTTCAGCTTTAGCATCATTCCTTCCAAAGAAATCCCAAGGTTGATCTCCTTCAGAATGGACTGGTTGGATCTCCTTGCAGTCCAAGGGACTCTCAAGAGTCTTCTCCAACACCGCAGTTCAAAAGCATCAATTCTTCATCACTCAGCTTTCTTCACAGTCCAACTCTCACATTCATACATGACCACTGGAAAACCCATAGCCTTGCATAGATGGAATTTTGTTGGCAAAATAATGTCTCTGCTTTTGAATATGCTATCTAGGTTGGTCATGACTTTCCTTTGAAGGAGTAAGCATCTTTTAATTTCATGGCTGCAATCACCATCTACAGTGATTTTGGAGCCCCCCAAAATAAAGTCTGACACTGTTTCCACTGTTTCCCCATTTATTTCCCATGAAGTGATGGGACCAGATGCCATGATCTTAGTTTTCTGAATGTTAAGCTTTAAGCCAACTTTTTCACTCTCCTCCTTTACTTTCATCAAGAGGCATTTTAGTTCCTCTTAACTTTCTGCCATAAGTGTGGTGTCATCTGCATTTCTGAGGTTATTGATATTTCTCTTGGTAATCTTCATTCCAGCTTGTGCTTCTTCCTGCCCAGCATCTCTCATGATGTACTCTGCATATAATTTAAATAAGCAAGGTGACAATATACAGCCCTGACATACTCCCTTTTCCTATTTGGAACCAGTCTGTTGTTCCATGTCCAGTTCTAACTGTTACTTCTTGACCTGCATACAGATTTCTCAAGAGGCAGGTCAGGTGGTCTCGTATTCCCATCCCTTTCAGAATTTTCCACCATTTATTGTGATCCACACAGTCAAAGGCTTTGACAAAGTCAATAAAGCAGAAATAGATGTTTTTCTGGAACTTTCTTGCTTTCTCCATGATCCAGCGGATGTTGGAAATTTAATCTGTGGTTCCTCTGCCTTTTCTAAAATCAGCTTGAATATCTGGAATTTCATGGTTCACGTATTGCTGAAGCCTGGCTTGGAGAATTTTTAGCATTCTTTTACTAACGTGTGAGATGAGTGAAATTGTGTGGTAGTTTGAGCATTCTTTGGCATTGCCTTTCTTTGGGATTGGAATGAAAACTGACCTTTTCCAGCCCTGTGCCACTGCTGGGTTTTCCAAATTTGTTGGCATATTGAGTGCAGCTCTTTCACAGCATCATCTTTCAGGATTTGAAACAGCTCAACTGGAATTCCATCACCTCCACTAGCTTTGCTCGTAGTGATGCTTTCTAAGGCCCACTTGACTTCACATTCCAGGATGTCTGGCTGTAGGTGAGTGATCACAACGTCGTGATTATCTTGGCCATGAAGATCTTTTTTGTACAGTTATTCTTGCATTCTTGCCACCTCTTCTTAATATCTTCTGCTTCTGTTAGGTACATAACATTTTTGTCCTTTTCAAGCCCATCTTTGGAGTAGTTATGAACTGGTAATTTATGATTGTTTCTTTAAGGTTCATATATATTATCTATAAAAGATACAGAATATTTTTTAAAGAAATCTAAGCTATAATGTTCATGAATTTAACTTAAAAATTCTGTCACTGAGTTATAAAACTATGCATTCTTTTAACATTAATTTATTCAGTAATTTACCAAGTCTCTATAGAGCATCCACTAAAGGGCAGATACTACTTTAGACTATGCTGATGGACAAAACACTTGGCTTTGCATAGCTTTAATAGGGGATATAGATACATAAAAGCAGGAATTCTAAATAAGAAAATTAAGCATGTGTTGAAAGACGAGTAGTACAATGGGGAAAAAATTAGATTTGGGTGAGAAAAAGATTGGTAGCAGAGGATGGGGAGTTAAAATTTTAAGTAGGAAGCTCAGAGTAGTTATAGTGAAGGTGACATTTGAACAAATAAATGAAAAGGTGAGATAGTTTGCCAAGAACTGTCAGCAGTAAGGCTATTCTAGACAAAAGTATTGGCTATTGCAAAGGCTTAAGGTTGGATCATGCCTGGCATATCTGAGGAATATCAAGGAGGCCTCTGTGAGTGAGTGGGGAGTAGTAGGTATGAGGTCACAGAGGTTAAAGAGTGGCCAGTTCATGTAAAAGCTTAGATGTCATTGTAAAACTCTGTCTTTTATATTTGAAAACTTACTGCAGGATAGAATTTCTACTAATAACTGAGAGTTCAAATGTCTACAACTTCAAGGATACTTATTCTAGTAAGACAGAATAAGAAAAAGAGTACATGTTTCAATATGGTATGACAAATCCTACGAGATTCAAGTGTAAGGAGTTACGGTGACACAGAAAAAGGCCATCAAAATCAGACTATATACTTGGTGACCTTCTGTTACTATACATTTGTTTATATTTTCTAAATTTTTACATACACCCTTTATTTACTGGTTTCTTTCATTTAACATAATTATTTTGAGAATCACCTAAGCTGTCAATATCAATAGTTCATTTTATGCTTAAAAGTATATATCATAACTTATTATTGCTGTGTTAATGGTTATTGGCATCATTTCCAAGGTTTTGCATGAACACAGGCTTTGTTTCTCTTGTGTAAGTTCCTAGGACAAGAATGTCTATATCATATAATCACAATATGCTCAACACTTTAAGAAAATTTCAAACGATTTTTCATATATAATATATCGTGTTATATGCCATCAGCAATTTATGGGATTTCTTGTTGCTTCATAACCTGCTCATACCAAGTATTATCAGTCTTTATAGTTTCAATTTTTTTAGTAGATTTGTAGGTTCATCTCACTGTGATTTTAATTTCTATTTTTTAATGTCTAAATGTTGAGCCTTTTTTCATGTGCATATAAGCCATCACGTACCATCGGTGAAGTACTTTTTCAAATACTTTCTTCATATATAAAATTGGATGCCTATTCTGCTTAATGATTAGTGAGGTTCATTTTTACTTTTATTTTTTAATAATCTGAGTAGATATTAATTTTCAAGGATACAATTTGCAAGACCTTTCTCTAATTTGCTGGCTTCTTCTTTTGAAACAAATATTAACAATGTTTTCAAGAAGCAAAAGATTTTAATTCTTATTACACCAAATTAATATTTTTTTTTTCTTTCTTACCCTGATAGGTCAGTTGGTGATGAATCCACCTGCAATGCAGGAGACCCAGGTTCAATTCCTGGCTCAGGAAGATCCCCTGGAGAAGGGATTGGCTACCCACTCCACTATTTTGGGGCGTCCCTTGTGTCTCTGGTGGTAAGAATCCACCTGCAAGGTGGGAGATCTGGGAAGATCCGCTGGAGAAAGGAGAAGCTATCCAATCCGGTATTCTGGCCTGGAGGATTCCATGGACTATACAGGGTCACAAAGAGATGGACACAACTGAGCAACATTAACACTTCACTTTTTCTTTCATGGATAATGCTTCTGGTGTTCTGAGAAATCTTTGCTAAACTGAGATAAAAATATTTTTATTTTGTGTTTTCTCATAAAGCTTTTATACTTTGAGCTTTTATATTTCAGTATATGATACATTTTGAGCTAATTTTTATATCTGATATGAGCTTTGTATCAACATTCCTTTTTTTTTTCTAACAAGGATATTCAATTATTCTAGCACCATATTTAGAAGACTATAAGATGCTTGCTCCTTGGAAGAAAAACTATGACAAACCTAGACAGCATATTAAAAAGCAGAAACATTACATTACCAACAGAGTCTGTATAGTCAAAGCTGTGGTTTTTCCCTTGGAGAATCCCTTGGACAGCAAGGAGACAAAACCAGTCAATCTCAATTGAAATCAGTCCTGAATATTCATCAGAAGGACAGATGTTGAAGCTAAAGTTCCAATAATTTGGCCACCTAATGTGAGGAACTGATTCTTTGGGAAAGACCCTGATGCTGGGAAAGATTGAAGGCAGGAGGAGAAGGGGACAACAGAGGATGAGATGGTTGGATGGCATCACAGACTCGATGGACAATAATTTGAGGAAGCTCTAGGAGTTGGTGATAGACAGAGAAGCCTGTCATGCTGCAGTCCAAGGGGTTGCAAAGTGCGACACAACTGAGCGACTGAACTGAACTGATTTTTCTCCATTGAATGCCTGTGTACAGTTGTCAAAAATCAGTTGAGCAAAGATGCATGAATCTCTATTTTTTGTTACATTGATTTGTCTATTATGACATCATTACATCTTTGTTTTTATTTTTGCAGTTTTATAAAAACAAAATCAGTATATATTCTCTACCCTTGTTTCTTTTAAAAATTTAATTTAGCTATTCTAAGCCCTTTTATTTTTATTTATATTTTAGAATTAGCTTGACAATTTCTCACAACAACAACAACAACAAATAGCCTGATGAAAGCTTTAATTGTGATGGCATTTTATCTATTAGGAAAATTGACATCTAACAACATAAGTGTTCAGATACATGATTATTATATAGCTTTCAATCTATATTTTAAAATTTTATCTTAGTAAAATAATTTTTTACTTAGTAAAATATTTTTTGGGCCTTCAGTGCAGAAGTCATGTACATTTTTTTTATCAGATTGTTCTTCAAGTAGTTTGTGTATCTTCAGCCAGTTCAGTTCAGTTCAGTTGCTCAGTCGTGTTTGAAGCTTTGTGACAACATGGACTGCAGCACACCAGGCCTCCTTGTCCATCACCAACTCCCATAGTTTACTCAAACTCATGTCTGTTGAGTCAGTGATGCTATTCAACCATCTCATCCTCTGTTGTCCCTTTCTCCTCCTGCCTTCAATATTTCCCAGCATCAGGGTCTTTTCCAAAGAGTCAGTTCTTTGTATCAGGTGGCCAAAGTATTGGAGTTTCATCTTCATCAGTCCTTCCAATTAATTTTCAGAACTGATTTCCTTCAGGATGGAATGGTTGGATCTCCTTCCTGTCCAAGGGACTCTCAAGAGTCGTCTCCATTATCACAGTTCAAAAGCATCAATTCTTCAGTGCTCAGCTTTCTTTATAGTCCAACTCTCACATCCATACATGACTACTGGAAAAACCCTAGCTTTGACTAGACAGACCTTTGTTGGCAAAGCAATGTCTCTGCTTTTTAATATGCTGTCAAGGTTAATTGACGAAAGTAGGGAAAACTGCTAGACCATTCAGGTATGACCTAAATCAAATCCCTTCTGATTATACAATGGAAGTGAGATATAGAATTAAGGGCCTAGATCTGATAGATAGGGTGCCTGATGAAGTATGGAATGAGGTTCGTGATATTGTACAGGAGACAGGGATCAAGATCATATCTATGGAAAAGAAATGCAAAAAAGGAAAATGGCTGTCTGGAGAGGGCTTACATATAGCTGTGAAAAGAAGAGAAGTGAAAAACAAAGGAAAAAAGGAAAGATATAAGCATCTGAATGCAGAGTTTCAAAGATTAGCAAGAAGAGATAAGAAAGCCTTCTTTAGTGATCAATGCAAAGAAAGAGAGGAAAACAACAGAATGGGAAAGACTAGAGCTCTCTTCAAGAAAATTAGAGATACCAAGTGAACATTTCATACAAAGATGGGCTTGAGAAGGGACAGAAATGGTATGCACCTAACAGAAGCAGAAGATATTAAGAAGAGGTAGTAAGAATACACAGAAGAACTTTACAAAAAAAAAAGATCTTCACGACTCAGATAATCACGATGGTGTGATCACTCATCTAGGGCCAGACATCCTGGAATGTGAAGTCAAGTGGGCCTTAGAAAGCATCAGTACAAACAAAGCTAGTGGAGTTGATGGAATTCCAGTTGAGCTATTTCAAATCCTAAAAGATGACAGTGTGAAAGTGCTGCACTCAATATGCCAGCAAATTCGGAAAACTCAGCAATGGCCACAGGACTGGAAAAGGTCAGTTTTCATTCTAATCCCAAAGAAAGGCAATGCCAAAGAATGCTCAAACTACCGTATAATTGCACTCATCTCACATGCTAGTAAAGGAATGCTCAAAATTCTCTAAGCCAGACTTCAGCAATACGTGAACTGTGAACTTCCAGATGTTCAAGCTGATTTTAGAAAAGGCAGAGGAACCAGAGATCAAATTGCCAACATCCGCTGGATCATGGAAAAAGCAAGAGAGTTCCAGAAAAACATCTATTTCTGCTTTATTGACTATACCAAAGCCTTTGAGTGTGTGGATCACAATAAACTGTGGAAAATTCTGAAAGAGATGGGAATACCAGACCACCTGACATGCCTCTTGAGAAATCTATATGCAAGTCAGGAAGTAACAGTTAGAACTGGACATGGAACAACAGACTTGTTCCAAATAGGAAAAGGAGTACGTCAGGGCTGTATATTATCACCCTGCTTATTTAACTTATATGCAGAGTACATCATGAGAAACGCTGGGCTGGAGGAAGCACAAGCTGGAATCAAGATTGCCAGGAGAAATATCAATAACCTCAGATATGCAGATGACACCACCCTTATGGCAGAAAGTGAAGAGGAGCTAAAAAGCCTCTTGATGAAACTGAAAGAGGAGAGTGAAAAAGTTGGCTTGAAACTTAACATTCAGAAAACTAAGATCATGACATCTGGTCCCATCACTTCATGGGAAATAGATCGAGAAACAGTGGAAACAGTGTCAGACTTTATATTGGGGGGCTCCAAAATCACTGCAGATGGTGACTGCAACCATGAAATTAAAAGACACTTACTCCTTGGAAGAAGTTTTGAGCAACCTAGATAGCATATTCAAAAGCAGAGACATTACTTTGCCAACAAAGGTCCGTCTAGTCAAGGCTATGGTTTTTCCTGTGGTCATGTGTGGATGTGAGAGTTGGACTGTGAAGAAGGCTGAGCGCCGAAGAATTGATGCTTTTGAACTGTGGTGTTGGAGAAGATTCTTAAAAGTCCCTTGAACTGCAAGGAGATCCAACCAGTCCATTCTGAAGGAAATCAGCCCTGGGATTTCTTTGGAAGGAATGATGCTAAAGCTGAAACTCCAGTACTCTGGCCACCTCATGCGAAGAGTTAACTCATTGGAAAAGACTGTGATGCTTAGAGGGATTGGAGGCAGGAGGAGAAGGGAACAACAGAGGATGAGATAGCTTGATGGCATCACCGACTTGATGGGTGTGAGTCTGAGTGAACTCTGGGAGTTGGTGATGGACAGGGAGGCCTGGCATGCTGTGATTCATGGGGTCGTAAAGAGTCAGACTCGTTAGAGCAACTGAACTGAACTGAACTGAACTAGGTTGGTCATAACTTTTCTTCCAACGAACGAGCATATATTTTATGCCACTGTAAATAGTACTTTTCATTTTGTTTATAGTTAGAATATAGGAATACATGATTGTTTACGATGTTGATTTTTGCAACCTTGCCAGTTCCCATCATAGATACAGACAGTTGAGCCATTTGTGAATAAATTTTTATTCTCTCTTTTTAAGCAAGATTATTGCTTTTCTTTCTTGCCTTATTGCACTAGGTGAGATTTTATTTCAATGTTTAAAATAGTGAGAGAAGACATTCCTGCTCTTCTTCTATATTTTAGGAAGCAAATACTCGTTTCACCATTAAATATGATGTTTGATAGCTTTTTAAAATTTTGTTCTTTTGTAGATGTTCTTTATCATAATGAGCTTTTTTTTAAATTCATAGTCTGATGAATTTTATCCATAGTGGATATTGAATTTTACCTAAAGATTTTTGTAAACCTATTAAAAGTATCATATGGATGTCCTTTGGTAAGTTGTTATACTTTCAAATGTTAAACTAGACTAGCATTTCTGAAATAAACACTATTTGTCAACATATGTTAACCTTTTTATATTTTTTGTGTTCCTTTTAGTAAAACATCTGAAAGACATTTGAATCTATCCTTGTAAATGATACTGTGTTGCTTTCCTATAATTTTCTTTTTCTGATTTTGGTATCTGAGTAATGCTGGCCTTGAAGACTGAGTTAGAAAATATTCTTTTCCTCTTCAGTCTTCATTTATATATAATTTGTGCTGCTTCTTCCTGGACTTGTATTTGTGGGTATGATTTTAATATGAAATACATTTTCTGTAGGTCTATTCATATTTACTGTTTTTTCTTGTGTTTCAATAGCTTGTGTCTTTCAAGAAATATGCTACTTCTCTCATTCCTGATAGCACTAAAAATTAGTAACTAGAAAATAAATGTTTACTTTTTCAAAGAAAGTAATTTATTAATGTACCGGTATTTTCTTATTTCTATAATATCAATCATTTCTAATTTGTTGATGATTTTTTCAAGTCTTCTATATCTTCTGAATTTGCAGAGTACTTTCAAAAAATATTAAAAGAGGAATGTTTGAATTATCTAAAATAATTGCCAATTTTTCCATTTCTTCTTCACCGTATAAGTTTTTGTTTAATGTGTACCAAATATCTTTTATTAGTTATCTAAAAAGTCAAAAATTGTTATATTCCTCTGATATATTGACCCTTTTGCTTGTTTATGTTTTTAAAATCACTTCTTTATGTTTAATAATGCATTTTGCTCTAAAATCCATCTTACATCATGTTATATAATCACCAAAATTTTCTTTTGATTAATGTTAGTATGACATATGTTTTTCTTTTAAAGATACTTTAATATTTAATTCTTAGTTAATAAATGAATAACTGTGAATAAAAAGTTAGTCAATAAAATTAATGAAAGGAGCAGTTTTTTTTGGCTCTAGAAGCATCAGGCTATATTATCCTAAAATCTTTAAACCATAGGCTTTAAACCATAAAACTCCTGTTTTCTAGGTCTCTGTCAAAGGTACAGTTTTTCCATCTTTTTTATCTTTTTCCTAATTCTTATTGTCAGTGTGATCTCTTTTACTTCCAAGCCTTTCCCTTTGTCTTCTACATAACTTGTTTCAAAGGAAATAATTATCTTGCCTATCAGAGAATTCTTTGCAAAAATTTTGTTGCATCTCTCTGCCTTAGTAAAAACTGATTCTTTCATGAATCATTCAAGTTTTTTTCAAAGTGGGGAAAAACATTCCAAATGCTGTTGTCCGTAGGATCAGGAGTACATATCGGTGTCATTTTTACTCTTTGATATTCGAGATGGCTGGATGGCATCACTGCCTTGATGAACGTGAGTTTGAGCGAACTCCAGGAGATGGTGATGGACAGGGAGGCCTGGCATGTTGCGATTCAAGGGGTCACAAAGAGTCAGACACGACTGGGCAACTGAACTGAACTGAACTGATTCTTTTCTCAAATCTCTGTACTTTTTAAAACCTCTTTTTTTTTTTTTTTTAGTGTTTCTTATTGTTCTAGTTTTCTACCTTCATTACATTTGATTATTTTAATAACACATGTCTGATTATACACTCTTCTTCACTGGGAACTGTAAGATTGGATTTATAGCAGTCTTCTTCACCCCAAGTGGCTTCACTCACATATTCCTTTGCATAACAAGAGATTCAACACAATGCTTCCTTGATGACATCCATTCCCAATGTATGATGATCTTTTACCTCTTAAGCTTTGCACTTACTATTGCTGCTTGTCATACAACTAGATCCCAATAATCATTGTGTTATTCAATCAGAAAAGACACCTCTACCCAAAGTTCTCTTCATATCAGGAAATAAAGATTCCACCCCTCACTTTCTGGAGATAAAATAAATGTTGACATGCTCTGTCTTGCACATGCCCCATTCCATTCATCAGCAAATTATATTCATCAACTACCCAAATACATATAGAGCAAGCCATGCCTGAACATTTCCATTACCACTGATTTGGTAAAACAAAACAAAACAAAACAAAACAAAAAACCAAAAAACACCGTAATATGTTCTTGAATTATTGATCTGTTTGATTTTCTTACTTCCAAACTTGCTCCACTTCTCCCTCCTCCCCAGTCTGTTTTTGACAAGACAACTTTTCTGAAAAATAAAATCAGATGGTTTCTTTCTGCTGCTAGAAAAATAAAAATAAAACTTCAAAGCTTTTCTAAGTGCTAGATGTTCATCCACCACTATGTTCTTCCTCTGTCATCTCTATGACCTAAGTTGCCTCCTAGTTCTTCCTCAAATGCAACAGACAAGCTATTCACTCAGTGTCTACATACTTGTAATTTCCTCTACATGGAAAATGTTTTTATTTATATTTGTATGACATCCTCCTTCATTTCCTGTGTTTTTCTGCTCAAATAACATTTCATAAGTGAAATATAACCATCAAATATAAAATAAAATTAACCTCTACCCTGGCATTATCTATTGACTTTCACTTTCATTTAGTTTGTCTCTGTAATGCCTATCACCATCAGCCATATATTTATTATTCTACTATCTGTTTATTTTGCTATTACACTTAAATAGAATGTAAATTTTTACTCTCAGGTATTTCATATACTGTATACTGTGCTCAGTTGCTCAATCATGTCCCACTCTTTGTGACCCCATGGACTGGAGCCCTACAGGATCCTCTGTTCATGGGACTTTTTAAGGCAAGAATACTGGGACAGGTCGGTATTTCCTGCTCCATGGGATCTATGTCTTGTAGTTTTTGTATTCTTAGAAGGGTAGCTGGAAAATTATAAATGCTCAATGAATATTTGTTAAAGTTACTTTTATTGCTGTTGGACTCCTTTGTAGGTTCTACCACTTACTCTGAAAGTGAAAGTGAAGTCGCTCAGTCGTGTCTGACTCTTTGCGACCCCAAGGACTGTAGCCTACCAGCCTCCTTGGTCCATGGGATTTTCCAGGCAAGAATACTGGAGTGGTTTGCCATTGTCTTCTCCAGGAGATCTTCCCCACCCAGGGATTGAACCCAGGTCTCCAGCACTACAGGCAGATGCTTTATCATCTGAGCCACCTGGGAAGTCACCACTTACTTTAGAAGTCTATATATGTGAGCATTAGAAACAAAATCATGTCGCACATTTAAATGAGTAAAATTTTGTATTAAATGGAAAATTTTGAAAGCTAGATGAATGGCCTAATACTAATATATGGAGGAAAAATAAGCATAATTTCTACAGTTTAGTAGTGGAATACTTCTACAGAATTTTTTCTAGAATCCTACACTAATGTATTATAATGGCACTTGTACATTACAATTATGCAAACACTTTTGGTAATTCATATCCTTTTTGTGATTTATTACTGCATCATTTAATTCCTTAGGAGCATTACAGCATTTCAAGTTTTCATGTTCAATAAACCTTTTGGGATTGCTACCTTTTCAAGTGGAAACACTTTCTTGTGTTTTCATCTAAAAGGTTTATCCCCTTCCTCTGCTCAGGAATAAATTACACTATGCTAGTTTCAGAGTTTTGATAAATTTGCAAATCTGTCGCTGATAAAAGACTTTTCATACAGAAACATTTTTACACAAAGAACAAAAGTAAAAAAAGTAATGCAACACACCATTATGTTTATGTGTATGTTTCTATATTGCACAGTGACAGCATTCATCTTATTAACTCCATCTAAGGCAAATAATTGCCAGATGACTTCCTAATACGTTACATAGTTTAGAATCTAGCATGACTAAAAGTTTTTGGTGTACTAGTGTGTAAATTAGTTTATAAAAAATACATTTTGAATGAAATGTTCAGATCAGTTCAGTCACTCAGTCATGTTTGACTCTTTGTGACTCCATGAACCACAGCATGCCAAGCCTCCCTGTCCACCACCAACTCCCAGAATCCACCAAAACCCATGTCCATTGAGTCGGTGATGCCCTCCAACCATCTCATCTTCTGTCGTCTCATTCTCCTCCTGCTTTCAATCTTTCCCAGCATCAAGGTCTTTTCAAATGAGTCAGCTCTTCACATCAGGTGGCCAAAGTATTGGAGGTTCAGCTTCAACATCAATCCTACCAACGAACACCCAGGACTGATCTCCTTTAGGATGGACTGGTTGGATCTCCTTATAGTCCAAGGGACTCTCAAGAGTCTTTTCCAGCACCACAGTTCAAAAGCATCAATTCTTTGGCGCTCAGCTTTCTTTATAATCCAACTTTTCCCAGGTAGTTCAGATGGTAAAGTGTCTGCCTGCAATGCGGCAGACGTGGGTTCGATCCCTGGATTGGGAAGATCCCCTGGAGAAGGAAATGGTAACCCACTCCAGTACTCTTGCCTGGAAAATTCCATGGATGAAGGAGGCTGGTAGGCTATATCCATGGGGTCACAAAGAATCAGACATGAGTGAGCAACTTCATTTTCACTTTTACTTTCACTCACATCCATACATGACCACTGGAAAAACCATAACCTTGACTAGATGGACCTTTGTTGACAAAGTAATGTCTCTGCTTTTGAATATGCTGTCTAGGTTGGTCATAATTCTCCTTCCAAAGAGTAAGCATCTTTTATTTCATGGCTGCAATCACCATCTGCAGTGATTTTGGAGTCCGAAAAAATAAAGCCTCTCACTGTTTCCACTGTTTCCCCATCTATTTGCCATGAAGTAATGGGACTGGATGCCATGATCTTAGTTTTCTGAATGTTAAGATTTAAGCCAACTTTTTCACTCTCCTCTTTCACTTTCATCAAGAGGCTTTTTAGTTCCTCTTCACTTTCTGCCATAAGGGTGGTGTCATCTACATATCTGAGGTTATTGATATCTCTCCTGGCAACCTTGATTCCAGCTTGTGCTTCTTCCAGCCCAACCTTTCTCATGATGTACTCTGCATATAAGTTAAATAAGCAGGGTGGCAATATACAGCCTTGACATACTCCTTTCCCTATCTGGAACCAGTCTGTTGTTCCATGTCCAGTTCTAACTGTTGCATCCTGACCTGCATACAGATTTCTCAAGAGGCAGGTCAGGTGGTCTGTTATTCCCATCTCTTTCAGAATTTTCCACAGTGTATTGTGATCCACACAGTCAAAGGCTTTGGTATAGTCAACAAAGCAGAAATAGATATTTTTCTGGAACTCTCTTGCTTTTTCAATGATCCAGCGAATGACATAATAAGTTGGTACAAAAGTAATTGTGGTTTCTGAACATGAATTTTAAATCATTATAATTAGGTGCAAACACATCTTTATTAATCAAAATAGGAACCATTATAATCAACACATTTTTCCAATGAGAAATGTTTATTTATTCCTATAACTTAAAAATCCATGCTTCAGGATTCAATGAATTGGAAAGCAGTTTCTGCCTCCTGCTGCTTGTCAAAGCATTCTCCCTGCAAAAAGTTGTCCAGATGCTTGAAGAAGTAGTAGTTGGTTGTCAATAGGTCAGGTGAATAGAGCAGATGGAGTGAAACTTTGTAGCCAAGTTTGTTCAGCTTCTGCATTTCACTGATTTTCTGAGCATACTTCTCAGATGTAATGGTTTCACTAGGATTCAGAAAGCTGTAGTGGATCAGACTGGCAGCAGAATCAGATGGCAGTAGATCACCAAACAGTGACCATGATCTTATTTTGGTGCAAGTTTGGCTTTGGGAAACACTTTGGAGCTTCTTCTAGGTCCAACCACTCAGCTGGCTGTTGTCAGTTGTCATAAAATCCACTTCTTGTACCGATACAGAAATTGTTCACTGTTGTTGCATACAAGAGAAAATGATAATTCAAAAGGATATTTTTTAAATTTGCAGTCAGTTCATGAAGCACCCACTTATTGAGCTTTTTTTATCTTTCCAGTTAGCTTCCAATGCTGCATGACCATAGTATGGTCAGCAATGAGTTCTGCAACTTTTCCTGTAGCTGTAAGAGAATCAGCTTCAATGATCTTCTCAGTTGGTTGTCGTCAATTTCCTATGGTTGGCCGTGGTGTTTTATATCTTTAAGACTCTGGTCTCCTTTGCAAAACTTCTTGCACCATCACTGCACTGTACCTTTGTAAGTACTTCCTAGCCCAAATGTGGTGTTGATGTTGTGATTTGTTTCTGCTGCTTTAGGACCCATTTTGAACTCAAATAGAAAAATAGCTCAAGTTTACCTTTTGTCCAGCATAATTTTCCTAGTCTAAAATACATATAAAATAAACAGCAAGTAATAAATCATTAGCAAAAGCATAAAGTGAGAAATGTATATTAAAGTGATGTATAACATTACCGCATTTAAGAAAGTATTCCAATATCAAATGGCAAAGTTTAACAATGTAAAATTGCAATTACTTTTACAAAATCAAATATAATGCTCTAAGAGTTATTCGCCAATCATAAATTTTGTGGTTTTATTTTGTCAATTTATATTTTCTAAAATTTCATTGAACCCTTCTGTAGTAAGAAACAAATTATAAAAAACTGATTCACTGTTTCTTCAAAATTATCATTATGACATATTAGTAAGATAATCACAGAAGCTGAACTGTTTAAATATTGAACTGAACCTAAAATATTTGATTAGGTATTCTGCTAAGCAGTCATTGTTGAAGCAATACTATTATCAATAGGTTGGTACAGTCAAGGAGGGGTAAAATTTCCCTTCTACTCCTTTTGAATTATTATGGCTTGACTAATAATGAAATTATTAGAACTGGATATGGAACAATAGTCTGGTTCCAAATTGGGAAAGGAGTATGTCAAGGCTGTATATTGTCACCCTGCTTATTTAACTTATATGCAGAGTACACACACACACACACAATTTTTTTCTGATTATTTTCCATTATTGGTTATTGAAACATTGGTTATTTCAAGATATTGAATATAGTTCCCAGTGCTAAACAGTAAATTCTTGTTGTTTGTCCATTTTATACATGGTAGTATGTATGGTAGTATATAACAACATTCAGAAAACTAAGATCATGGCATCTGGTCCCATCCAGTTCCACTTCAGTCACTCAGTCATGTCTGAATTTTTGTGACCCCATGAACCGCAGAACACCAGGCCTCCCTGTCCATCACCAACTCCCAGAGTCCACCCAAACCCATGTCCATTGAGTCGGTGATGCCATCCTACCATCTCATCCTCTGTCATTCCTTTCTCCTCCCTCCCTCAGTCTTTACCAGCATCAGGGTCTTTTCAAATGAATCAGCTCTTCATATCAGATGGCCAAAGTATTGGAGTTTCAGCTTCAACATCAGTCCTTCCAATGAATTTTCAGAACTGATTTCCTTTAGGATGGACTGGCTGAATCTCCTTGCAGTCCAAGGGACTCTCAAGACTCTTCTCCAACACCACAGTTCAAAAGCATCAATTCTTTGGTGCTCAGCTTTCTTTATAGTCCAACTCTCACATCTGGTCACATACTTCATGGAAAATAGATGGGGAAATGATGGAAACATAGACAGACTTTATTTCCTTGGGCTCCAAAGTCACTGCAGATGGTGACTGCAGCCATGAAATTAAAAGACACTCCTTGGAAGAAAAGCAATGACAAAGCTAGAAAGCACATTAAAAAGCAGAGATACTACTTTACTGACAAAGGTCCATATAGTCAAAACTATAGTGTTTCCAGTAGTTACATGTGGATGTGAGAGTTGAACCATGAGAAAGGCTGAGCACCAAAGAAATGATGCTTTTGAACCATAGTGTTGGAAAAGACCTTTGAGGGTCCCTTGGACTGCAAGGAGAACAAACCAGTCAATCCTAAAGGAAATCAATCCTGAATATTCACTGTAAGGTCTGATGCTGCAGCTGAAGCTCCAAAGTTTGGCCACCTGATGTGAAGAACTGACTCCTTTGAAAAAAACCCTGATCCTGGGAAAGATTGAAGGCAGGAGGAGAAGGGAACAACAGAGGATGAGATGAATGGATGGTATCCTTGACTCAATGGACATGAGTATGAGCAAGCTCCAGGAGTTGGTGATGGATAGGGCAGCCTGGTGTGATGCAGAGTTTATATATATGAGTCTGATTCTGTTTTATAAATAAGCTACTTGTACTCTTTTTAGATTCCACATATAAGTGATATATATAGTTGTTATGTTATAGTATCATATCATATTATTGTTCTTTGTTTGATTTACTTCACTTAGCATGATAATTTCTAGGTCCTGCCATGTTGCTGCAAATGGCATTATTTCATTATTTTTTAAGGTTAGTAATATTCCATTATTATGGAATATTATATTATTATATGCCTTAGAAAGCATCACTACGAACAAAGCTAGTGGAGGTGATGGAATTCCAGTTGAGCTATTTCAAATCCTGAAAGATGATGCTGTGAAAGTGCTGCACTCAATGTAGCTGATTGCTGAAGCTGAAACTCCAATACTTTGGCCACCTGATGTGAAGAATTGACTCATTGGAAATGATCCTGATGCTGGGAAAGATTGAAGGCAGGAGGAGAAGGGGACAACAGAGGAGATGGTTGGATGGCATCACTGACTCAATGGACATGAGTCTGAGCAAGCTCTGGGAGTTTGTGATGGACAGGGAAGCCTGGCATTCTGCAGTCCATAGGTTCCCAAAGAGTCGGACATGACTGAGTGGCTGAACTGAACTGAACTGAACTGAATATTTTATTGTATATATATCCTATACCTTCTTTATCCATTCATCCATTGATGGACACCTAGGTTGTTTCCATGTCTTGACTATTGCAAACAGTGCTGTTATGAACATGAGGGTGCATGTGTCTTTTTAAATTAGAGTTTTCATCTTTTCTGTATATACGCCTAGGAATGGAAAGTTTCAGCGTTTTCAGTGTATATTTCCTAAAATTCTATTTGCTTTAAATTAAAAAGAATTATATTCACGACTCCTTTTAAATAAAATTATTTGATTTTGGAATAAATCAATAAAATAAATCATTATTATTAATTATCATTTTTATTTTGGCTTCACTGCACAGTCTGTGGGATCTTAATTTCCCAACAAGAGATTGAACCCAGGCCGTCATGTACTTGGAGTCCTAACCACTTGACCACTGGGGAATTTCCCAATATATATTTAGAAAACAGACATGCATTTTAAATTTTAAAATAACAGTGTCTAATCTGTCCAGCAAACATTAGCTATATTCCTTGCCATCAGCTAGTTCTGGAGTTCTATCAAGTGACCAAGGTCAGGTATGAAACTGCTTAGAGCTCAGGGCAAGACAACTGTCCCCTTGACATCCACATTTGCTGCTGACAGGCTGTGCCATATCATTTAGATTCTCATATATTGTTTCATATGGATTTTCAAGGTGGCTCAGTGATAAAGAATCTGCTTGTCAATGCAGGAGCCGCAGGAGACACAGGGTCAATCCCAGGGTCAAGAGGTCACTGGAGAAGGAAATGGCAAACAACACCAGTATTCTTGCCAGGATAATCTTGTGGACAGAGGAGCCTCACAGGCTACAGTCCATAGGGTCACTAAGAGTTGAACACGACTGAAGTGACTGAGCACACACACACATATTATCTTAAATTATACAAAAGTTTTGTAGATGTTTGAGTGAGTGTGTTGGTGCCTATACACTGATCTTTTAAGTATATTTTAAGTAGACACAATCAGTTTAACATAGAAAATATTTCTCATGATCGAAAGAAGGGATGTTTGCCTTATTAATACAATTCAAAGATATGTATTACTTTTAAAACTTGCTCAAGCATGCCAACCAACCATTCATTTAAATAATAGTTCTTGAATGTAATACATGTTTATAAGGTGCCAACAACAACTTTAAGTTCGAAGAACACAGCTAATACACATTTATAACTCTCTTAGCTAGTTTTGTATGTTGCTTAACCTTCATTTTTTCCCCTGATATCTTTATTAAATTCTTGGCATTAATTTATCTTTTAGAAGATATCATAAGTGTACACTACCACCCTTATCTTAGATTTTAAGGTGTGAGTATATAGAGGCTATCTGCATTGTTTTACTAATATTTAAACAGATTGATAATAAAAATACAACAATAATGATAAAACTTCCCATTTTCACCTTATTCAATAGTGTTTTGCTTGATCATTAAGGTTGTATGCACAAAATTCATCATGATTCTAGTATTCCACGACTCATGCTTTCTAAGGCACAAAAGAGTCTGATGATACGTGTAATATCCTTCAGTTCAGTTCAGTCACTCAGATGTGTCCATCTCTTTGTGACCCTGTCATCACCAACAGGCTTCCCTGTCCATTATCAACTCCCAGGGCGCGCTCATACTCACATCCATCGAGTCAGTGAGGCCATCCAACCATCTTATCCTCTGCCATCCCCTTCTCTTCCTGCGTTCAATCTTTCCCAGCATCAAGGACTTTTCCAAGAAGTCAGTTCTTCGAATCAGGTGGCCAAAATATTAAGGTTTCAGCTTCAGCATCAGTCCTTCCAATGAATATGCAGAACTGATTTCCTTTAAGATTGACTGGTTAGATCTCCTTGAAGTCCAAGGGACTTTCAAGGGTTTTCTCCAACATCACAGTTCAAAAGCATCAATTCTTTGGCACTCAGCTTTATTCACAGTCTAACTCTCACATCCATACATGACTACTGGAAAAACCATAGCCTTGACTAGACAGTCCTTTGTTGGAAAGTAATGTTTCTGTTTTTTAATATGCTGTCTAGGTTGGTCATAACTTTTCTTCCAAAGAGCAAGCATCTTTTAATTTCATAATTGCAGTCACTATCTGCAGTGATTTTTTTATACAAAAGTCTGTCACTGTTTCCATTGTTTCCTCATCTATTTGCTATGAAGTGTTAGGGCCGGATTCTTTGATCTTTGTTTTTTGAATGTTGTGTTTTAAGCTAACTTTTCCATTCTCCTCTTTCACTTTCATCAAGAGGCTCTTTATATATTCTTCATTTCTTCCATAAGGGTGGTGTCATCTGTGTATCTGAGGTTATTGATATTTCCCCCTGCAATCTTGATTCCAGCTTGTGCTTCATCCATCTGGCATTTCGCATGCTATACTCTGCATAAAAGTTAAATAAGCAGGATGACAATATACAGCCTTTCCCAATTTGGGATCAGTCAGCTGTTCCACATCTGGCTCTAACTGTTGCTTCTTGACCATAGTAAAATTAATTTAAAAACCTGAAGTTTTCAGAACTAAAACTTACACAAAGCAATGTTACATTAACAACGAGACTAAAGTGAATTATTACATCATCAACTTGCTTTATGAAAACTTCAGTTTTTGACAATAAATACTTCAAAGGTAGTATGTAGGAGGGACTACTGCATCAATGACAGAAGAAAATAAAATTACCTAAATGGTTTTATTTTGCATCACTCTCAATAGGCTATAGTCCTCTTGATTACACAGAACAGATGTCCAGTTGAAATATTAGAATGCACACTGGGCTTTTTCTGAAAAAAAGACAGAAAATAGCTCTGACTTTGCATGTAAAAGACAATTAGCCATGGAACAAGATATAGTTTTCTTGGCATACTATTTTTTGGTAAATATTAACGATCATTAATTCTTTTATACATTTAGAGATTAAGTTATTTGCTTTCCAATAAACAAGCAATCTGTCTCCTGCTTAAAACCAAATACTCATAAGGAAGCAACACATTGGCTTATTCATCATAGCTATGTTTTATAGTTTTTGCCCTAGAGTTTAAATACACATTTTAATTTGCCTCAATATTATTTGAAATGATATTATATGATGACTTTTTTCCAGTAGACAACTACAACAAAAATTCCAAATAATTCCCACTTATTATCTTTTACTATTGTTGCCATCAATGTCATAAATGTATAACATATCCTTACCAAAAGGGTTTATACTAGGATTACAAGGTTGATTCAACATTCAAAAGCCAATCATTAATTTATTATGTCAGCAGTTTAAAGAAGAAAATCATATCATCTTTTCAATAATACATCAAAAAGTGTAATAAAGTACAACATCCACTTATAATAAAAAAAACTCTCATCAAACTAAAAAAGAACAAGCAATAAAGACCTATAATTAATATCTTTCTTAATGGGGAAACACTAAATTATTTCTTCCTAATATAGAGAAAAACTGAAAAACCCACCTTTCTCACACTTTCTATGCAACACAGTACTCCTTACTATATTATAATATCTTCAACTATCCATTTAAGAACTTGGATTCCATTGGATTTTCCTGTTTACTTTTGTTCCCCTTTATCATGATTACATTCCAACAAAAATAATTTTTTTCTTTATCTGTAATTGTTCCTGGATTCCCACATTGATTTCCTCTCTGTAAATAAAATATGCATCTTAACATAAAATTTTGTTTAAAATATGAATTTAGCTTAAATTTTCAGTATACTAATTGATCCAGGTGCTTACAAGGGCTTATTCAATTTCTAAAAACATTACCACAGAATTTGTTTTTGAGAGAATATAATCATTCTTCCAGTTCTTACTTAGATGTCAACTTCTTTTCAAGAGTTGACATCCAAGTAGAAATGTTTGTTTTTCTTCAGGAGTTGACATTGCTCTGGTCTCTGTCTTGGGGATGGAGGACAAAAATAATGGGAAGAATGTTTCTTAGGGAAACAAAACTTGTGGAAGACATAGAGCTCATGCTTTTGCTTAGTTGCTAAGTTGTGTCCAACTGTTTTTGATCCCATGGACTATAGCCTGCCAGGCTCCTCTGCCCATTGGACTTTCCAGGCTAGAATATAGAAGTGGGTTGCCATTTCCTCCTCTAGGGGATCTCCCCAACTCAAGGATTAAAACTGCATCTTCTGCATTGGCAGGCAGATATTTTTATTTATTTATTTATTTTTACCACTGAGCCATCTAGAAAAGAGAAGAAGACATAAAAGGTAGCAAGACTGGCCAGAGAAGTCAAGTTGCCTTGGTTCACATCATAGGAGATTATGGAGCTCAAATCCTGGATTGGAATTGTAGTGCAATTGATCCAAAATGTCTGAGTGGTTCTACCTTTTATGTTGTCCCTTTTATGTAATATTCTGAAAAATTAAAATAATTGGGGTAGAAAAATCAGCAATTGCATGTGTATTTTGAGTGGGATTGAGATAAGAGATTGACTATTAAGGCATCATAAATAACTATTTCTAGAAATCTCCTGTAACTTGATCATGTGACAGTTATAAAACTGTGTGTTTGCCAAATTAATGAAATTACATGTCTATGTAGTATTTGTTTCATGATATTTAATTAATAATATTGCAAAAAACAAAATAGCAGAGCTAACAAAAAGAAAATAGCAGAGCTACATTACATTGACAAGTTTAAAATTAATAAACAAACATCTGGTCTGCCTAACAGATTAAAGAGAGACAACTTTTATACAAGACATTAGTAATCAATAAATATATATGAAATAGATTTTTAATCAAGTTATACACATGTGAAAAAATTTTAAAAATGTTGCCAAAATGTGTCTGTGCCCATTTCTGTGAGTGTGTATGTGTGTATTACATCAGAAAAATACTATAATATACAAAATATAAAAATCTTATATAAGATAGAGGAGGAAAAAGAAAATATAAATAAATCAATAACAATGGATATATTAATAACAAAAGATTTGTACTTTGTAAATTACTCTAAAGTAAACTCCAAATCTCTTATAAACTGAAGACTGATGCATGATATGTAAAATTGTAGAAGTGCTGAAAAGATTTGCTTGAGCAAATTTTCCATGTCTACATCATCTTGGAAATGAAGGATTAACTTTAAAAAAAAAAAAGAAAGAAAGAAAGTTAAAAAGGGAAATCTACCACTGAGGATTACTCAAGAAAGTCTATAATCCAAAAGAAGAAAGAAAAGAAAAAAAAAAAAATTAAGCTGAAAAAATCAAATCATGATTTTATAAAACCTTTAGTCTTGTAGCTTCAATGTACAGCATATAACCTTACATTTTATACGACATTGAAGAGAGTGCACTTTAGTAAAAAACAAAAACAAAAACCTACATTTTAGCTCTTAGGTTCACTCACTTAAGTTTCAGGCATCAGTTAATGGTGTCTTCAGAGTGACTGTGTTACAACTCTCTTCCCACATAACCTGCATAAAAAAAAACTTACCTCTTGGTAGGGGGAGGGGAGGAGGGAATGTGTGTATATATTTATATGTACCTATTTTGTATCAATGAATCTGTGCAGTTTATCAAACCAATCTCTAAAGCTGAGTTTATCAAATATCACAGATATGGTTTTTGTTTAATTCTCCTCATATATTCAAAATCTCCATTTATGTGGTCAGTAATTCTATCTATATATGTCATGTCTAGAAAATCACAGATAATCATTAACATCAAAGATATCCTTGTCTGCCTGGGAGTATGTTGATTTTATTGTATTTTTATCTTTTCATATATTACCTGATCTGTAATGTTCCAAAAACTGATATTAAAAGAAGATAATACTTTATTTTTGTAATCAGAAAATAAGAAGAAACACTCTGTTTCTTTAGAGCTTAGGATAATGTATCAGCTATCTATTGCTATTTAAGAAATCATCCCAGAATTTAGCATCTTAAAAGTATGTATATTTACCATTTTATACAGAGTTCCTTATGAGACTAAAATTAATATGTAGGCCAAAGCAGTTGTCTTCTTAAAGTTACTTGAGTCTAGAGCCTGACTCCAAGAACACTCATTCAAATGCTTGACATATTAGTGCTGGCTGTTGACAGGAAGCCAAGAATTCCTTCCCACGTGAATTTTCCCATGAGATTGCTGGACCATGCTATTGATATAAGATTTAGTTTCCCCCAGAGCTAGTGAACCAAGACACAGCAGGGTGAAAAAAATTATGTCTTCTACCAACTAGCCTTTGAAATCACAGGACATCATTTTAACAGAGTCTTCTATAAAACAAAGGTGAGACTTAATCAGTTTGGTAGGGGGGTGGCTCTAAGTGATACCAGGACTAATAAATCATCAAGGATATTTAGATTTGAGTAGCTCCTTTAGTCCGCTGTCCCTGACCTCTGGCATAGGGTAGCTCCTCTTGGCCACCACCCCTGATCTGCACATTCAAGGTCAGGAGGGGTGGCCATGAGGAGATACCCCTCGTCTAAGGTAAGGAGCAGCAGCTGTGCTTTGCTGGAGCAGCCGTGAAGAGATACCCCAATTCCAAGGTAAGAGAAACACAAGTAAGATGGTAGGTATTTCAAGAGGCATCAGAGGGCTGACACATTGAAACCATAATCACAGAAAACTAGTTAATCTAATCACATGAACCACAGCCTCCTCTAATTCAATGAAACTAAGCCATGCCCTATGGGGCCACTCAAGAAAGGCGGGTCATGGTGGAGAGGTCTGACAGAATGTGGTCCACTGGAGAAGGGAATTGCAAACCACTTCAGTATTCTTGCCTTGAGAACCCCGTGAACAGAATGAAAAGGCAAAATCATAAGATACTGAAAGGGGAACTCCCCGGGTTGGTAGATGCCCAAGATGCTACAGGAGATCAGTGGAGAAATAATTCCAGAAAGAATGAAGGGATGGAGCCAAAGCAAAAACAATACCCCATTGTGGATGTGACTGGTGATAGACACAAGGTCCGATGCTGTAAAGAGTAATATTGCATAGAAACCTGGAATGTTAGGTCCATGAATCAAGGCAAATTGAAAGTGGTCAAACAGGAGATAGTAAGAGTGAAAGTCAACATTCTAGGAAGAGCAAACTAAAATGGACTGGAATGGGTGAATTTAACTCAGATAACCATTATATCTACTACTGTAGGGAGGAATCCCTTAGAAGAAATGGAGTAGCCATTGGGTCAACAAAAGAGTTTGAAATACAGTACTTGGATGCAATCTCAAAAACGACAGAATGATCTCTGTTTGTTTCCAAGGCAAACCATTCAATATCACAGTAATTCAAGTCTATGACCCAACCAGTAATGCTGAAGAAGCTGAAATAGTATGGTTCTATGGATACCCACAAGACCTTTTGGAACTAATACCCAAAAAAGATGTCCTTTTCATTATAGGGGACTGAAATGCAAAAGTAGGAAGTCAAGAAACACCTGGGGTATCAGGCAAATTTAGCCTTGGAATACAGAATGAAGCAGGGCTAAGGCTAATAGAGTTTTGCCAAGAGAACACACTGGTCATAGCAAACACCCGCTTCCAACAACACAAGAGAAGACTCTACACATGGACATAACCATATGATCAATGCCAAAATCAGATTGATTATATTCTTTGTAGCCAAAGATGGAGAAGCTCTATACAGTCAGCAAAAACAATTCCGGATTCTGACTGTGGCTCAGATCATGAACTCCTTATTGCCAAATTCAGACTTATTTAAGAAGGTTGGAAAATCCACTAGACCTTCAGGTATGACTTAATCAAATCCCTTATGATTATACAGTGGAAGTGAGAAATAGATTAAGGGACTAGATCTGATAGATAGAGTGCCTGATGAACAATGGACGGAGGTATGTGACATTGTACAGGAAACAGGGGTCAAGACCATCCCCATGGAAAAGAAATGCCAAAAAGCAGAATGGCCATCTGGGGAGGCTTTACAAACTGCTGTGAAAAGAAGAGAAGCAAAAAACAAAGGAGAAAAGGAAAGAGATGATCATATGAATGCAGAGTTCCAAAGAATAGCAAGGAGAGATAAGAAAACCTTCCTCAGTGATCCATGCAAAGAAATAGAGGAAAACAACAGAATGGGAAAGACTAGAGATCACTTCAAGAAAATTAGAGATACCAAGGGAACATTTCATGCAAAGATAGGCTCTATAAAGCACAGAAACGGTATGAATCTAACAGAGGCAGAAGATATTAAGAAGAGGTGGCAAGAATACACAGAAGAACTGTACAAAAAAGATCTTCACAACCCAGATAATCATGATAGTATGATCACTCACCTTGAGCCAGACATCCAGGAATGTGAAGTCAAGTGGGCCTTAGAAAGCATCACTACGAACAAAGCTAGTGGAAGTGATGGAATTCCAGTTGAGCTATTTCAAATCCTGAAAGATGATGTTATGAAAGTGCTGCACTCAATATGCCAGCAAATTTGAAAAGCTCAGCAGTGGCCACAGGACTGGAAAAGGTCAGTTTTCATTCCAATCCCAGAAAAGGCAATACCAAAGAATGCTCAAACTACCACACAATTGCACTCATCTCACACGCTGCTAAAGTAATGCTCAAAATTCTCTAAGCCAAGCTTCAGCAATACGTGAACCATGAAATTTCAGATGTTCAAGCTGGTTTTAGAAAAGGCAGAGGAACCAGAGATCAAGTTGCCGACACTGGTTGGATCATCAAAAAAGCAAGAGAGTTCCAGAGAAACATCTATTTCTGCTTTATTGACTATGCCAAAGCCTTTGACTGTGTGTATCATAATAAACTATGTAAAATTCTGAAAGAGATGGGAATACCATGCCACCTGACCTGCCTCTTGAGAAATGTGTATGCAGGTCAGGAAGCAACAGTTAGAACTGGACATGGAACAATTAACTGGTTCCAAATAGGGAAAGGAGTACATCAAGGCTATATATTGTCACCCTGCTTATTAAACTTACATGCAGAGCACATCATGAGAAACGCTGGACTAGAGGAAGCAGAAGCTGGAATTAAGATTGCTGGGAGAAACATCTATAACCTCAGATATGTAGATGACACAGCCCGTATGGTAGAAAGTGAAGAGGAACTAAAAAGCCTCTTGATGAAAGTGAAAGAAGAGAGTGAAAAAGTTGGCTTAAAGCTCAGCTTTCAGAAATCTAAGACCATGGCATCTGGTCCCATCACTTGATGGAAAATAGATGGGGAAACAGTCGAAACAGTGTCAGACTTTATTTTGGGGGCACCAAAATCACTGCAGATGATGACTTCAGCCATGAAATTAAAAGACACTTACTCCTTGGAAAGAAAGTTATGACCAACCTAGATAGCATATACAAAAGCAGAGACATTACTTAGCCAACAAAGGTCCGTCTAGTCAAGGCTATGGTTTTTCCAGTAGTCATGTATGGATGTGAGAGTTGGACTGTGAAGAAAGCTGAGCGCCAAAGAATTGATGCTTTTTTTTTCTAATTTTTATTTTTACTTTATTTTACTTTCCAATGCTGTATTGATTTTGTCATACATTGACAGAATTGATGTTTTTGAACTGTGATGTTGGAGAAGACTCTTGAGAGTCCCTTGGACTACAAGGAGATACAACCAGTCCATTCTAAAGGAGATCAGTCCTGGATGTTCTTTGGAAGGACTGATGCTAAAGCTGAAACTCCAATACTTTGGCCACCTCATGCGGAGAGTTGACTCATTGGAAAAGACTCTGATGCTGGGAGGAATTGGAGGCAGGCAGAGAAGGGGACAACAGAGGATAAGATGGTTGGATGGCATCACCGACTCAATGGACATGGGTTTGGGTAGAATCCGGGAGTTGGTGATGGACAGGTAGGCGTGACATGCTGCAATACATTGGGTCTCAAAGAGTCAGACACGACTGAGCAACTGAACTAAACTGATTTAGATTGGATTGGATTGAATTGGCTCCTTCATGTGGTATTTATACTGGTTATAAAGCTTTAATCAATACACAGGTTTTTCACCTTTTTAAAAAATCTAGCTACATGAAAAATGCACATATTAGAAACATCCATTTCCATAAAATGAAATGAATAAAAAACTTATTTGACTTTCAATTTCTGGAACTTTTGTTTTAGTCTTACCAGTATTTCATGATATAATATTTTTGTTTGTCTGTATGATATAATGTCATTAACTGTTTTCCCCATAGACATTTTTATTTGTTAATGTAATGTTCTAAATAGGTCAATGAAAATAGCTTAGTGAAATATTAGGGGAAATATTTTTTTTATTTTTTGAATTTTTTTTTTTATTTTTTTAATTTTTTATTTTTTAAATTTTAAAATCTTTAATTCTTACATGCGTTCCCAAACATGAACCCCCCCTCTCACCTCCCTCCCCATAACATCTCTCTGGGTCATCCCCATGCACCAGTCCCAAGCATGCTGTGAAATATTTTTTTAAAAAAATGATTCTACTCTAAGTGGGAATATTTATTCTTAGGATATCTGATAAGTAATGACAAAGTCATAAACTTGGGAAATATATCATTGGATCATTGGCTATTTTTTTTTTCTGATGATAGCTATAAGTAATAATATAAGTTAAGTATTAGTATGGAAATTAGAATGAAAGATTGGGTATTTGAAAACTGCTTGCTGTAATAGAAAATTATTCCAATACATGAAAAATATAGCCATTTTAAAAACTATGACGTTCTTGTAAATTTTCAGAATTTTTTGCATAATTAAATTACCTCAGATTTTTAGTTTAGAAAAGAAGAGGCAAGGATAGATTTAAGCATTATTTTTAAAAGATAATTTACAATTTATTTTTTGTCATTTGAAATTAAATAAGACATTTAGCAGATCAACAAATAATATTTAGCAGATTAACTCTGCCTTAAATGCTCCGATTTCCCTCTGTGTTAAAGGTATTAGTACTGAAGAAATATCCATGAAATAAAGTTAAAATTTCCTTTGTTAGTGGTATCTTATAAGAGAACAGAATTTCATCTGTTAGGAGTAGTTTAGATGTATCCAACTTTGAAGTCAGATGATGGAGTTGCATGGCCTATCCAAGTTTCTACTCACCATACGATTTCATGAGAAAAGAAGGGTTTTCAGCTTTTGAGTTCCCATTCTAAAGCTTATTCAAAGCAAAGCAACAAATTTGAATGCAATCCAGGGTGATAAAATATTCTTATGGTTAACTTTAAGCACAATACTTTTTAATAATTTTGATAATGAACCTCACTAGGGAATACAAATTCTGCTCATTAAGGCTATGTAAGATAATGGTTAAATCTTTTTAAAAAAATCTGAGGTTCTTATGTTTAAAGTTCAGGCATAATGTGATTTCATATGTTGATAATTTTAGGGCTATTATTCCCAAATTCTGACAGACCTCTAGCTTGAAACTATGCTAGATGGTAGTGGGTAAGGAAAGGGGAACAACTAAACTAATCTTTAAGAGACTACTTACCGCTGTGTAGGGCATATTCTCTCAACCATATATAATTTTTCATGAAATCTGAATTAAATATAATAGTATTTAAGTATTGACTGATTTCTACTGGTAAAAATGATAGTTTATTTTTTTAATTACTCATTAATTTAATTAGTGGTTTAATTTAAAAAAAAAACCATTTTGGATTTACAAAAGTAGATTTAAGTAAAATATATATTTTTTTAATTTTATTTTTTATTTTTAAAATTTTAAAATCTTTAATTCTTACATGTGTTCCCAAACATGAACCCCCCTCCCACCTCCCTCCCCACAACATCTCTCTGGGTCATCCCCATGCACCAGCCCCAAGCATGCTGCACCCTGCGTCAGACATGGACTGGCGATTCAATTCTTACATGATAGTATACATGTAAGAATTCCCATTCTCCCAAATCATCCCACCCTCTCCCTCTCCCTCTGAGTCCAAAAGTCCATTATACACATCTGTGTCTTTTTTCCTGTCTTGCATACAGGGTCATCATTGCCATCTTCCTAAATTCCAAATATATGTATTAGTATACTGTATTGGTGTTTTTCTTTCTGGCTTTCTTCACTCTGTATAATTGGCTCCAGTTTCATCCATCTCATCAGAACTGATTCAAATGAATTCTTTTTAACGGCTGAGTAATACTCCATTGTGTATATGTACCACCGCTTTCTTATCCATTCATCTGCTGATGGACATCTAGGTTGTTTCCATGTCCTGGCTATTATAAACAGTGCTGTGATGAACATTGGGGTACATGTGTCTCTTTCAAGCCTGGTTTCCTCAGTGTGTATGCCCAGCAGTGGGATTACTGGGTCATAAGGCAGTTCTATTTGCAATTTTTTAAGGAATCTCCACACTGTTCTCCACAGTGGCTGTACTAGTTTGCATTCCCACCAACAGTGTAGGAGGGTTCCCTTTTCTCCACACCCTCTCCAGCATTTATTGCTTGCAGATTGTTGGATCGCAGCCATTCTGACTGGTGTGAAGTGATACCTCACTGTGGTTTTGATTTGCATTTCTCTAATAATGAGTGATGTTGAGCATCTTTTCATGTGTTTGTTAGCCATCCGTATGTCTTCTTTGGAGAAATGTCTATTTAGTTCTTTGGCCCATTTTTTGATTGGGTCGTTTATTTTTCTGGAATTGAGCTGCAGAGGTTGTTTGTATATTTTTGAGATTAGTTGTTTGTCAGTTGCTTCATTTGCTATTATTTTCTCCCATTCAGAAGGCTGTCTTTTCACCTTGCTTATATTTTCCTTTGTTGTGCAGAAGCTTTTAATTTTAATTAGATCCCATTTGTTTATTTTTGCTTTTATTTCCAGAATTCTGGGAGGTGGATCATAGAGGATCCTGCTGTGAGGTATGTCTGAGAGTGTTTTGCCTATGTTCTCCTCTAGGAGTTTTATAGTTTCTGATCTTACATTTAGATCTTTAATCCATTTTGAGTTTATTTTTGTGTATGGTGTTAGAAAGTGATCTAGTTTCATTCTTTTACAAGTGGTTGACCAGTTTTCCCAGCACCACTTGTTAAAGAGATTGTCTTTACTCCATTGTATATTCTTGCCTCCTTTGTCAAAGATAAGGTGTCCATATGTGTGTGGATTTATCTCTGGGCTTTCTATTTTGTTCCATTGATCTATATGTCTGTCTTTGTGCCAGTACCATACTGTCTTGATGACTGTGGCTTTGTAGTAGAGCCTGAAGTCAGGCAAGTTGATTCCTCCAGTTCCATTCTTCTTTCTCAAGATTGCTTTGGCTATTCGAGGTTTTTTGTATTTCCATACAAATCTTGAAATTATTTGTTCTAGTTCTGTGAAAAATGTGGCTGGTAGCTTGATAGGGATTGCATTGAATTTGTAAATTGCTTTGGGTAGTATACTCATTTTCACTATATTGATTCTTCCGATCCATGAACATGGTATATTTCTCCATCTATTAGTGTCCTCTTTGATTTCTTTCATCAGTGGTTTATAGTTTTCTATATATAGGTCTTTAGTTTCTTTAGGTAGATATATTCCTAAGTATTTTATTCTTTTCGTTGCAATGGTGAATGGAATTGTTTCCTTAATTTCTTTTTCTACTTTCTCATTATTCGTGTATAGAAATGCAAGGGATTTCTGTGTGTTGATTTGATATCCTGCAACTTTACTATATTCATTGATTAGCTCTAGTAATTTTCTGGTGGAGTCTTTAGGGTTTTCCATGTAGAGGATCATGTCATCTGCAAACAGTGAGAGTTTTACTTCTTCTTTTCCAATTTGGATTCCTTTTATTTCTTTTTCTGCTCTGCTGTGGCCAAAACTTCCAGAACTATGTTGAATAGTAGCGGTAAAAGTGGACACCCTTGTCTTGTTCCTGACTTTAGGGGAAATGCTTTCAATTTTTCACCATTGAGGATAATGTTTGCTGTGGGTTTGTCATATATAGCTTTTATTATGTTGCGGTATGTTCCTTCTATTCCTGCTTTCTGGAGAGTTTTTATCATAAATGGATGTTGAATTTTGTCAAAGGCCTTCTCTGCATCTATTGAGATAATCATATGTTTTTTATTTTTCAATTTGTTAATGTGGTGAATTACATTGATTGATTTGCGGATATTGAAGAATCCTTGCATCCCTGGGATAAAGCCCACTTGGTCATGGTGTATGATCTTTTTAATGTGTTGTTGGATTCTGATTGCTAGAATTTTGTTGAGGATTTTTGCATCTATGTTCATCAGTGATATTGGCCTGTAGTTTTCTTTTTTTGTGACATCTTTGTCAGGTTTTGGTATTAGGGTGATGGTGGCCTCATAGAATGAGTTTGGAAGTTTACCTTCCTCTGCAATTTTCTGGAAGAGTTTGAGGAGGATAGGTGTTAGCTCCTCTCGAAATTTTTGGTAGAATTCAGCTGTGAAGCCGTCTGGACCTGGGCTTTTGTTTGCTGGAAGATTTCTGATTACCGTTTCAATTTCCGTGCTTGTGATGGGTCTGTTAAGATTTTCTATTTCTTCCTGGTTCAGTTTTGGAAAATTGTACTTTTCTAAGAATTTGTCCATTTCTTCCACGTTGTCCATTTTATTGGCATGCAACTGCTGATAGTAGTCTCTTATGATCCTTTGTATTTCTGTGTTGTCTGTTGTGATCTCTCCATTTTCATTTCTAATTTTATTGATTTGATTTTTCTCCCTTTGTTTCTTGATGAGTCTGGCTAATGGTTTGTCAATTGTATTTATCTTTTCAAAGAACCAGCTTTTGGCTTTGTTGATTTTTGCTATGGTCTCTTTTGTTTCTTTTGCATTTATTTCTGCCCTAATTTTTAAGATTTCTTTCCTTCTACTAACTCTGGGGTTCTCCAACTCTTCCTTTTCTAGTTGCTTTAGTTGCAGAGTTAGGTTATTTATTTGACTTTTTTCTTGTTTCTTGAGGTATGCCTGTATTGCTATGAACTTCCTCTTAGCACTGCTTTTATAGTGTCCCACAGGTTTTGGGTTGTTGTGTTTTCATTTTCATTAGTTTCTATGCATATTTTGATTTCTTTTTTGATTTCTTCTGTGATTTGTTGGTTATTCAGAAGTGTGTTGTTCAACCTCCATATGTTGGAATTTTTAATAGTTTTTCTCCTGTAATTGAGATCTAATCTTAATGCATTATGGTCAGAAAAGATGCTTGGAATGATTTCGATTTTTTTGAATTTATCAAGTTTAGATTTATGGCCCAGGATGTGATCTATCCTGGAGAAGGTTCCATGAGCACTTGAAAAAAAGGTGAAATTCATTGTTTTGGGGTGAAATGTCCTATAGATATCAATTAGGTCTAACTGATCTAATGTATCATTTAAAGTTTGCGTTTCTTTGTTAATTTTCTGTTTAGTTGATCTGTCCATAGGTGTGAGTGGGGTATTAAAGTCTCCCACTATTATTGTGTTATTGTTGATTTCCCCTTTCATACTTGTTAGCATTTGTCTTACATATTGCGGTGCTCCTATATTGGGTGCATATATATTTATAATTGTTATACCTTCTTCTTGGATTGTTCCTTTGATCATTATGTAGTGGCCTTCTTTGTCTCTTTTCACAGCCTTTGTTTTAAAGTCTATTTTATCGGATATGAGTATTGCCACTCCTGCTTTCTTTTGGTCTCTATTTGCGTGGTATATCTTTTTCCAGCCCTTCACTTTCAGTCTGTATGTGTCCCTTGTTTTGAGGTGGGTCTCTTGTAAGCAGCATATAGAGGGGTCTTGTTTTTGTATCCATTCGGCCAATCTTTGTCTTTTGGTTGGGGCGTTCAACCCATTTACGTTTAAGGTAATTATTGATAAGTATGATCCCGTTACCATTTACTTTATTGTTTTGGGTTCGGGTTTATACACCCTTTTCGTGTTTCCTGTCTAGAGAATATCCTTTAGAATTTGTTGGAGAGCTGGTTTGGTGGTGCTGAATTCTCTCAGCTTTTGTTTGTCCGTAAAGCTTTTGATTTCTCCTTCGTATTTGAATGAGATCCTTGCTGGGTACAGTAATCTGGGCTGTAGGTTATTGTCTTTCATCACTTTAAGTATGTCTTGCCATTCCCTCCTGGCCTGAAGAGTTTCTATTGAAAGATCAGCTGTTATCCTTATGGGAATCCCCTTGTGTGTTATTTGTTGTTTTTCCCTTGCTGCTTTTAATATTTGTTCTTTGTGTTTGATCTTTGTTAATTTGATTAATATGTGTCTTGGGGTGTTTCGCCTTGGGTTTATCCTATTTGGAACTCTCTGTGTTTCTTGGACTTGGGTGATTATTTCCTTACCCATTTTATGGAAGTTTTCAACTATTATCTCCTCAAGGATTTTTTCATGATCTTTCTTTCTGTCTTCTTCTTCTGGGACTCCTATAATTCGAATGCTGGAGCATTTCATATTGTCCTGGAGGTCTCTGAGATTGTCCTCATTTATTTTAATTCGTTTTTCTTGTTTCCTCTCTGATTCATTTATTTCTACCATTCTATCTTCTATTTCACTAATCCTATCTTCTGCCTCCGTTATTAGTAAGTAAAATATTAAATAAAATTTGGAACAGTTCTATGTGACTATTGCACATAAAAAGCTTGAGTTCATAAACACAGCTTTAAGACTTAGCTTTTACAGTTCCTTTCAGAGGTTTTCCTTTGTACTTAGATACACTAACCCAAACATGGAACCATAGAAATTTAGGAAAATTTTAATTTATTCTATTTAATTAGCCCTATGAAGAAGGAAATATCCACCCACTCCTGTACTCTTGCCTGGAAAATCCCACGGGCAAAGGAGCCTGGTAATCTACAGTCCATGGGGTTGCAAAGAGTCAAACATGACTGAGCGACTTTATTATCACTTCACTTTCAATTAACCCTAAATTCTTTCAATACAAGATCAAAGCCAGGAATGTGTGATGGGTCAGTTATAGAAATGAACTTCATCAGGACCCATTGTCAGCTATCAACATCTTCCCCTCTTCCTTGGATCAGTCTTGGTATTTGCTCATCAATGAGTTTTAATAGTTACATTCTGGCATTGGGATGGGGTTTGGGTAAAGTAGACTGGCTGTTAGAGCAAGTTCCATGAGCTGGCTTACATAAAATATTCCACATGGATAGCTCAATTCTAGTCTTAGTACAAGTTCTTGAAGAGAGGATTTAAACTTATCACTCTTCAAATTCCAAGTTAATTACACGATCAAAAAGACATTCTTAAGAGAGTGAGAAAATGGATAAAAGTGATTGTCCTTGTTGTGACCAAGAGTCCAGCTTGCTACCCTAACAGACTTTTGCACCTCAGATCCATTCATGAGCTTGTAGTCTTGTACTTCCTGAATTTATAAGATTCACAATTATAGACAAGACACATGGAGGAATCATGTTGCAAGTTTCCACTCAAATTACATCATTGGAATCTGACACACAGCAATTCTCATTCATTCAAAAACATATTTGGTAAATGCACTGCTGTATTTCTGGCATTTTTCTAGAATTAAATTGAGGAAGAACTTATCCTTGTGGAAATTTGGAATAATGATTAATACATAACTAAATAGAAAATTGCAATAAGGTTATCTGATGTCAAGATCTGGATAAACATAGTATAATATTGAAAGTTCAAAGAAGGTTACTGTAATTCATGTTTATTTTTTATTCAAAAATACTAGAAAGGACAGAAAAATCCATTGAATGATACAATAAACATTATCCTGAATCCTAAATTAACAAATCCTAGGTAAGTGTTTTTTTTTTTTTTTTTTAATGTCCTTAGATTGTGTTTTCTGTTTAAATTAAATAAATTAAACCATATGAATAAAACCAAAGTTCCCTTGGAACTGGAAAGCAGTAGGCAAAACACTTGCACTAATTCAGCCTTCAGTGACGGTGGTGGAAACTATGACATGTGACCCAGCTCCACCAAGTAAGAAATGTGCATGCTGATGGGACTGACATTGTCAGCTGCTTCAGGGATTACCTCACCCTTGGACAGCCATGTGATTTTATACAAGGTCACTCTCCTCCCAGGCTCACCCAATGATCGAGGTGAACATAAAAATGGTGTGACATTTTGAACTAACACAGAACAATCTGATGGACCATTTTAGCTTCAGAACCCCTGCAGTCAGCCAAGGCAGCCATCAGGCCACCATCATAGACAGGCTTCTCTCTTAGTCCATCATGCTTTCTTTCTCTTCCTTCTAAAGGTATCAACTCCAGTTAAAACCTTAAGTAACATTCAGATCACTAAACCCCATTTCAGGGTCTGGGGAAGCCACTTGTGACAATAACCAAAAAGAGTGTTCCTACAAAAATGTCACTTCTAAACAGAGACCTGAAAGATAATTATATGTTTATCACAAAGAGATATGTGGAATTATGTCTACCTAAACAGAACACATTCTTCAAATATTCTTCTAGTTCAGAAGAAAATATACATAAAATATGAATTTGTATTTTCAATGTGGTAATGAATTTTGTGGTTGCAGGAAGGAGAAAAAATGAAAATATGAGAGAAATTATGAATGAAGAAATAAAACAATTTCATGTATAAAACAATAATGGGGGAAATGAAATAAAATCAAGATGATTCCAGGTTTATAAAATATAGCAATGAGGGGGAGTCTTTCAGGAAAAGATGAATATAGTTTTTGACATGAAAAGTTTGGGGAAGTAACAATTAACAATATGTATCAATCTTCCAAACAACTGAAAATGTAACTCTAGCTCATAAGTTAAAAAAGCATTTAATTGGTTCATCCATTTATATTTTGAGAGTTTCTTTATTTGTTTCTGAGCATAGAGTGGGGAATAAATCTGGTATGGTCACTGTCTTCAGAGTGCTTATAGCATTGGATCAAAGACAGATATAACACATATAATCATACAAATAAACAGATAACAGAAAACTGAAATAATCCCTATGGACAAAAAATAGGGTATGAGGAAATGAAGTGGGAGGGGACTTAATTGGTACTGTGGATATCAGAAAAGGCCTCTGAAGGCCATTTAACATGTTTATGTTAAAACTTAAAGGATGAATAGGCTTCAGCTTAGCAAAAAGCAGAATAAGAATTTTCTTACCAGAGGAAGCAGCATCTGTCAAGTGTTTAAATTCTGTCTTAAAAGATATGGTATAACGGACTTTTGGACTCAGAGGGAGAGGGAGAGGGTGGGATGATTTGGGAGAATGGCATTGTAACTGGTATACTATCATGCAAGAATCGACTCGCCAGTCTATGTCCGATGCAGGATACAGCATGCTTGGGGCTGGTGCACTGGGATGACCCAGAGAGATGTTATGGGGAGGGAGGTGGGAGGGGGGTTCAAGTTTGGGAACGCTTGTACACCCGTGGTAGATTCATGTCAATGTATGGTAAAACCAATACAGTATTGTAAAGTAAAATAAAGTAAAAATAAAAATTAAAAAAAAAAAGATACGGTAGAACTTGGTTAAAACTGGTAGCCTTTCCCTTCTCCAAGGACTTCCCTTGTAGTTCAGCTGGTAAAGAATCTGCCTGTAATGCAGGAGACTCCGGTTAGATCTCTGGGTTGGGAAGATCCCCTGCAGAAGGGAAAGGCTATCCACTGCATTATTCTGGCCTGGAGAAGTCCATTAACTTTGTAATTTATGGGGTCACAAAGAGTCAGACACAACAGAGTGACTTTATTTTCACTTCCCTTCTCCAGGGGATCTTCTCAACCCAGGGATGGAACCCAGGTCTCCCACGTTGCAGGCAGATTTCTTTTTTTAACCAGCTGAGCCATAAGGGAAGCCCAAGAATATTGGAGTCTGTAGTGTTTCTCTTCTCCAGTGGATCTTCCCAACCAAGGAATCAAATAGGGGTCTCCTGCCATTGCAGGCGGATTCTTTACCACTGAGATATGAGGGAAGCCCTGGGTAAAACTGGAATGCTAGCCTAAATGCCATCAGAGAGTCACTGAAAAGTTAAAGGCAAGAAAGTAACAGAGGCATGAAAATTTGAGAGTTTTCTGTGTCCAGGTTATTGTAGAAGCCAGGAAAGCAAATGCTCTGGGAAAAAGAGTAGGCAAGGGAAAGAAAATAGGACAAAAGACAGAGCTGCAAACTCTTAGGAATAGAGATAGATATCAGAAAGTAGGAAAGGAATTACAAAACTCAGAGGGTTTTAAAAAGCTACAAATATACAGAACTGAAGTAGATGCAGTACTGTCAAATAATGAAAGGCTGACAGATTTTTTTAAATGACCAGTAGATTATGAATTCCAGTTTTAAAATAAAGTCACACTGACATAATCTTACATTAAGAGAAGTACTATAAAACTGAATAACAGGGTTTTAGCTTCTTGCAAGATTTCCTGAACATCTCTATGCTGTTGTAAACTATTCATTATACATATATTTCCTACTTTTTAAAGAAAAAAAAAGTGCTTATTTTCTTTTGGTAATTTCCCAAAGTGGTTGAGTTTTAAATTTGCTTTTAAATTGGGTTTTTAAATAGTTTCTACCAAGCATTTTAGAATTCAGTTTCATAAAATTTGAGGCAGATTTTATAAGGTAGTTCAAATTTTCACTAACTTACCAGCTTCATTAAAAAGCAGAGACATTACTTTGCCAATAAAGGTCTGTCTAGTCAAGGCTATGGTTTTTCCAGTAGTCATGTATGGATGTGGGAGTTGGACTATAAAGAAAGCTGAGTGCAGAAGAATTGATGCTTTTGAACTGTGGTGTTGGAGAAGACTCTTGAGAGTCCCTTGGACTGCAAGGAGATCCAACCAGTCCATCCTAAAGGAGCTCAGTCTTGAGTGTTCATTGGAAGGACTGACACTGAAGCTGAAATTCCAATACTTTGGCCACCTGATCAGAAGAACTGACTCATTTGAAAAGATCCTGATGCTGAGAAAGATTGAAGACAGAAGGAGAAGGGGACAACAGAGGATGAGACGGTTGGATGGCATCACCAAATCAATGGACATGAGTTTGGGTAAACTCTGCAAGTTGGTGATGGACAGGGAGGCCTGGCATGCTGTGGTCCATGGAGTTTCAAAGAGTCGAACATGACAGAGTGACTGAACTGAACAGAAATCAGCTTCATTTAATTAATTTTATTAAACTAATTGATTTCAATTTAATAATAATCAGAATTGAGCATTTTCTAATATTGTGGAGAAAAGATGTGTATATATATATATATATATAATTGTAAATAAAATGTAAAGAATAACATATAATATAGTTGCCCTGTACACATTATCGTCTGCCCTTTTAAAATGTATTTATTCCTGTTTCTGACTTTCTGAAAAGTGATATTCTAGTTACTTCTTTCCATTTGTTTGTTCGAAGTGAATTATAAAACTGACTACCTATTCCACCATTAACAAATGATCTTAAAAGTATTTATGTATATTTTAAATTGGCTTATTTTCTTGTATTACAGTGTAATACAGGGCAAAGGAAGACAAGAGAAATGAGGGAGAGAATAGGGTGGGAAAGGCGAAGGAAGGAAGGAAGAGAAACAACCTGGAGGCATTACAATTGCTTTGATCTCAGTTACAAACAACATATCATAAAATCAATAATAGCACTCATGGGCATGTACTAAGCTGAAACAACACCAATTCTTCTTTTTTAGGTCTCCCAGTGCCACTGAGTCTTGCTATCAAACTGCAGTTTGTACCTTCTAGTTCACAATACTTAGTCAGTAATTTAAATTCCATGAGGGCCTCCAGGGACTTCCTGAAAACATGGATCTTTTTAAAGGCTATTATTATGTGACATGCAGCCACACTACATCAAATTATTAAATTGTTTGTATTCTATTATTTTGAATAAGCCATCAATTTGATGATATGCTCAAAGATAAATGCTAAATAAAAATGACAAATTGTGTAGGTAGCAGGACTCTCTACAAATGAAATTCACTAGGAAATAGAGATATTCCCACTTCCACACCACATACAGTTCCAAAGAACCTGGAATAATTGTTTCATCAAAACTTTAAACTCTTTTCCTCCTCCCTGTTCTTGACGTTTACAAATTTGTTCCAGAATCTTTTTTGGTCAGATGGAGATGAGGATAAAAATCAATCAAAACTTAAACTTTAAATCCTCATATTTACTCCTTTTCAAAGCTTAATGTCCCAGAATGAACTAACAAGTGCTAATTCCTATTTCCTCACAATTATTCCCTTTTAATCCCTCTACATGATGGTTTGAAATCCAATAAATATTAAAAGCTTAAAGCAAGAAAAAAAATTAATTTCAAGATTTACTGGCATCATATCTTTCCATTATGCATATTAATTATACTTCATTTGGTTTCTAACTCTGTGTTTCAACTTTCATGCTTTTCTTTGCTTTATTGATTTTTTCAGCTCTCTGTCTGTCATATAAAAGTTTCATTGTATAGTTTAGTTCTCAAAATTCTCCCTCAGCTCAGGTAGTAACTATAATTTTGAAATGATTGAAATTATTTCATTAGTCAATCATCAAACTACTTCAGTACCTTAAGCATTACCTGCTAAGTCACTTCAGCCATGTCCGACTCTGTGTGACCCCATAGATGGCAGCCCACCAGGCTCCGCTGTTCCTGGGATTCTCCAGGCAAGAACACTGGGGTGGGTTGCCATTTCCTTCTCCAATGCATGAAAGTGAAAAGTGAAAGTGAAGTCGCTTAGTCGTGTCCGACTCTTTGCGACCCCATGAACTGCAGCCCCCTAGGCTCCTCTGTCCATGGGATTCTCTAGGCAAGAGTACTGGAGTGGGGTGCCATTGCCTTCTCCAAAGCATTACCTACATCATCTAAATTTCAATTGTTAAAACTCTTCTACAATTTTTTATCTGAGATGTTAAGACCTTGAGAATCTCATTGTCCATCTCTCCTCATTTTCTATACTTCTGTATTTCTCCTGCGTTCCACGATATGAATATCCTACTTTAAACTATTGCATTGTATTGCTACTGGTTAAATCCTTGTCTGCATTTTGCCATGAATCTTTTTGTTAGTGAGATAAAATTATCAATTGTGGTTAACAACATTATCTTCTTGGTCAAATGTTGACACAAACCTCCCAGTTTCTAACACTTTCTAGTCATATTTAAGTACCTTGATCATTCTCTGCTGAAATTCACAGATTTTAATATTAACTATTTCACTTAGAAAAATTATAAATGTTATAAAATATATAACAACAGAACAGTATAATATAGTATTCTATGTCCACCTATAGGCATCAACAAATAACATTTTGTCTATCTTATTTCATAAATACTTTCATTTCTTTTACTGTGTTCATTTCTTTTGCTTTTGTTTGTAATTTTTTGGTTTGTTTTTTATTTTGTCTTTCCAGTAATATTTTAACAAAAATCCAGACAGTGTGTCACTACACATAAAATTACTTCAGTAAATATCAAATAAAGAGGGTTCATGTTTTAATGGTTACAGCAATTTATATTTATTGTGTTCTATATTTTTTAAGTATCCCATTATTTTAAACATATATAAAATTTTACAGCTGATTTTATTCTCATGAGCCCATGCTGCTTATTTTATAATCTACTTTAAAATTATTATTTTATGTTTACTTTACTAAAATGAAAACTATAGCTATTTACATAATCTTCAGTTTCCTCTTCCACTTCTTCAAAAAATTTATATATATCCAAATGGTATAATTTATTAGCTGACTTTCAATATATACCACAAATACTAAGATAATTGTCTAAATGTGTCAAAGACTTCTGATTGCAATTGAAATGGAATAACTGGGATTAGCATGACTCCCTTCCATGAAACAAAAATCTGGACAGAATACATTAGAAATGGATTTTAGTCTTTGGATGGCAGGCAACACAGGACAGAAATCCGAAGAAAGGAGAAGTCAAGAAGTTGAGCCCTAAGACAATTTCAGTTCATAGACTGAATGGCATGAAAAAGACTTTAGGAAAGCTGATTATCCTGTGTGAGTTGAAAAGATGGTTTGGGAGTCTGGCAATGCCCCAAAGCTTAAGGATTGCAGGGTAGAATTCCACAGAGGGAGAGCTGCAGTAGGAAACTCCAGAGGTTTGCAGGCTTCCCATACAATCTTTTGCTGAGGAGAAAGAAAAGAGATCAGTGTATATAATCCTCCAAACTTAGTGAAAAGTGTTAGTCACTCAGGAGTGTCTGACTCTTTGCAACCTCATGGACTGTAGCCCACCAGGCTCCTCTGTCCGTGGAATTTTCCAGGCAAGAATTTCACAGAGGCAAAATAATATGTGTTCCCCAAAGTATAATTAATAGCCCTAGTTTACTTGGGATGGTCTTGGGTTTAGAACTGAAGTCCCTGTATTCTTGGTAATGCATCCATACCAGGCAAATTGGAACAGCTGATCAACAGTGGTGGAAATCTTATCATTTGAAGTGTGCCGGGTTAGGAAATCAGGTGAGTCATGCTTTGGAGGTGAAAACTTAGTCCTAGACTAAAGGCAGTTCTGACCGTACCTAATAAAACTTAATGAAAGTGAAAGTGAAAGTGAAATCAGCTTTCACTTTAAAAAGTGAAAGTGAAAGCAGCTCAGTTGTGTCCAACTCTCTGCAACCCCATGGACTTTAGTGTCGTTTCTGTCATTTCTGTAGTATCTGTAGCTCATTCGTGTCTGATTCTTTGCAACCCCATGGGCTGTAGCCTGCCAGGCTCCTCTGTCCATGGAACATGTACAGTATTCTCCAGGCCAGAATAGTGGAGTGGGTAGGCTTTCCGTGCTCCAGGAAAATCCTCCCAATCCAGGGATTGAACGCAGGTCTCTTGCATTGCAGGCATATTCTTTACCAGCTGAGGCACCAGGGAAGCCAATAAAACTTAATAGTTTCAAAGGATAAAAATGTTTTCAGGTAACTTAAAAGGTCAAATGTATTCAAAGGAATAAAAAAGAATCCAACCCCCAACTAGTTAATGTCCATAATGTCTGATATCTAACCAAAAAGTTGCAGGCATGCAAAGGAACAGGAAAATAGAATTCCTAATTAAAAAAAAAAAAAAAAAAAGGAAATCACTGGAAATAGACCTGATAGTGATACAGATAATAGAAACGGATGCAAGAATTTTATAGAGATTGTTATAGCTGAAATATATACAAGGAGGCAGAGTAAAATTTATCTTGGTAAGTACAAACATGGAAGATTCAAAAAAAATCCATTTCTAAAAATGAAAACTATAATATCAAAAAATTTCACTAAATAGGATTAAAAACAGACTAGATAAGTCTTCTGCCTATTTTTTAATCTGGATTTTCTTTGATGTTAAATTGTATGAGATGTTTATGTAGTTTGGATATTACCCCTTATCAGTCTTACTGTTTGCAAATATTTTCTGCCATTCATGAATAGAGATTTTTCCAGAGATGAAAGGCAGGTGACCAATAGGCACATGAAAGGATGCTTAACATTGTAAATTTTAAGGGAAATGCAAATCAAAGCCACAGTGAGATATCACCTCACCTATTATCATGAGGTGGCTATTTGACTATCAGAATGGCTATCATCAAAGAGAACACATATAGAAAATGTTGGTGAGAATTTGGAGGAAAAGGAACTCTTGTAGAAAAAGTACATTTCTTGTTGGTAGAAATGTAAATTGGTGCAGCCACTGTGAAACACACTATGGAACTTTTTCAAAAACTTTTTCAAAAAAGCTAATACTAGAACTAATATAGGTTCAATTCAGTCGCTCAAACGTGTCCGACTCTTTGCAACCCCATGAACTGCAGCATGGCAGGCCTCCCTGTCCATCACCAACTCCCGGAGTTCACTCAGACAAAGGTCCATCCAGTCAGTGATGCCATCCAGCCATCTCATCCTCGGTCGTCCCCTTCTCCTCTTGCTCCCAATCCCTCCCAGCATCAAAGTCTTTCCCAATGAGTCAACTCTTCGCATAAGGTGGCCAAAGTACTGGAGTTTCAGCTTTAGCATCATTCCTTCCAAAGAAATCACAGGGCTGATCTCCTTCAGAATGGACGGGTTGGATCCCCTTGCAGTCCTAGAGACTCTCAAGAGTCTTCTCCAACACCATAGTTCAAAAGCATCAATTCTTCGGCGCTCAGCTTTCTTCACAGGCCAACTCTCACATCCATACATGACTACTGGAAAAACCATAGGCTTGACTAAATGGACCTTAGTCGGCAAAGTAATGTCTCTGCTTTTGAATATACTATCTAGGTTGGACATAACTTTTCTTCCAAGGAGTAAGCGTCTTTTAATTTCATGGCTGCAGTCACCATCTGCAGTGATTTTGGAGCCCCCAAAAATAAAGTCTGACACTGTTTCCACTGTTTCCTCATCTATTTCCCATGAAATGATGGGACTGGATGCCATGATCTTCATTTTCTGAATGTTGAGCTTTAAGCCAACTTTTTCACTCTCCACTTTCACTTTCATCAAGAGGCTTTTTAGTTCCTCTTCACTTTCTGCCATAAGGGTGGTGTCATCTGCATATCTGAGGTTATTGATATTTCTCCCAGCAATCTTGATTCCAGCTTGTATTTCTTCTAGTCCAGCATTTCTCATGATGTACTCCACATATAAGTTAAATAAGCAGGGTGACAGTATAAAGCCTTGATGTACTCCTTTTCCTATTTGAAACCAGTCAGTTGTTCCATGTCCAGTTCTAACTGTTGCTTCCTGACCTGCATACAGATTTCTTAAGAGGCAGTTCAAGTGGTCCGGTATTCCCATCTCTTGGAGAATTTTCCACAGTTTACTGTGACCCACAAAGTCAAAGGCTTTGGCATAGTCAATAAAGCAGAAATAGATGTTTTTCTGGAATTCTCTTGCTTTTCCCATGATCCAGCAGATGTTGGCAATTTGATCTCTTCTAAAACCAGCTTGAACATCAGGAAGTTCATGGTTCACATATTGCTGAACTAATATATGACCCAGCAATTCCACTACTGGGTATATCTCCAAGAAAAAAAACCCTAACACTAATTTGAAAAGATATTTACACCTCAATGTTTATAGCAGCATTATTTAAAAATTTCTAAGATATAGAAACAAATGTCCACCATATATATATATATATAACATATATATATATATATTTCACATCTTTATTCATCTATATATAAATGGGATACTGCTGCTGCTGCTATTTAGTCCCTAAGTCATGTACAGTTCTTAATGATCCCATGCACTGTAGCCCACCAAGCTCTTCTGTCCATGAGATTTCCCAGCAAGAATACTGGAGTAGATTTCTATTTCCTTCTCCAGGGCATCCGCCCAACCCAGGGATCAAACCCACATCTCCTACTTGGAGGAAGATTCTTTACAACTGAACCATGTAAGTCAATGGAATACCACTCAGTCATAAAAACAATGAAAATTGTGCTATTTGCTCTAACATGAATGGACTTGGAGGGTATTATGCTAAATTAAATATCAGAAAAATACAATTACAGTATAATTCTTACATGTGGATTCTACAAAGTACAAGAAACTAGGAAATATAACAACAACAACAAAAAAAAACAGATACACAAATATAGAGGACAAGCAAGTGGTTAACAGTGGAGAGATGGAAGAGGTGCAGGGTAATACAGGGGTAAAGGAATAAGTACAAACTACTAAGTATGAAATAAGCCACAAGGATATATTGTACAACACAGAGAATATAGCTAATATTTTATAATAACTTAAGTCAAGTATAACCCATAAAAAACATGTATCACTATATTGTACACCTGTAACATATAATATTATGTATCAATTACATGTTAATAAAATATAAATAAATGAAAAAAGAAAGATTAGATGTTGTAGGTGAAAAGTTTAGTGAATTTAAAACACAGCAATAAAAATTATTCAGAGCCAAACAAACAAGAAGTAGAGATTGATAAAAAGTACACAACCCATCAGTGAATTAGGACAATTTTAGGCAATCTAATATTTGTGTAATTAGGAACATTTTAATATTTAGGTAATTAGCTTCCCTGGTAGCTCAGTCAGTAAAGAATCTGCCTGCAATACAGGAGATCTGGGTTTGATCCCTGGGTCAGAAAGATCCCCTGGAGAAGGAAATGGCAACCCACTCCAGTATTCTTGCCTGGAGAATCTCATGAACTAAGAAGCCTGGTGGGCTACAATCTATAAGCTCATAGGAGTCAGACACAACTAGTGACTAATCCACCACGATAATACCTGAAGGAGAGCAGAGACAAGTCTTTCTGAATCCCTTATTTCCACAGAGGCTGTGAATATAATGAAGGGTAGCTTGTTTTTAACACTGAGCATGCAGCAGCAGAAGTTGCAAGAGTTGCTCATCTGTCACAGTCTCATGGATTTGAGAGATGAGTTAATGACAAATATAGAATTTGAAATATAATAGTGTACACATGAAATATGTAATGTTTTAAACCAGTTACCTCAAATTAATAACCAAATAAATTTTAATAAAGAATAAATTGTGCTGGCATTTGATCACAAAGAACTGAAGCTAGAAACTGGGTTTGGCAAAGAGCAATACCCAGGTTGAAACTGAAGAGCATACTCCATGGTATGAATTTCTTAAAAAAAGACATGCACTTTTAACTCTACGCATGGATTTAAATGAGTATGGAGTAATAGTGCATGTGCTCTGGTTCACACCAAAACCAGACACACAGGAAATTGGAACTGATTGTGAGCATCTTCCTATAAGTGTACTTGAACAGCAGTCTTGAGAGGATTAAGCTTAAGATGATAAACTAGGAAACAAGGAGATAGTACAACTTCTATTTTGATTTAGGTTTCATTTGTTCACATGTAGCTTCTATTGTTTGTGCATGTATTTTTATGTACTGATACATCATAATTACACTAGCACATGAATTTTAAACATATGAAAATTATAATACATGTTAAATAATTCATTTAATATATAATGCATAACATTTATCAGATATTAATATATATATATTAAATAATAAAATATAATTATTGTAATTCATAATATAGAAGTTCAGTTCAGTTCAGTCTGTCAGTCGTGTCTGACTCTTTGCAACCCCATGAACTACAGCACGCCAGACCCCTGTGTCCATCACCAACTCCTGGAGTCCACCCAAACCCATGTCCATCGAGTCAGTGATGACATCCAACCATCTCATCCTCTGTTGTCCCCTTCTGCTGCTGCCCTCAATATTTCCCAGAATCAGAGTCTTTTCAAGAAGGTCAGCTCTTCACACAGGTGGCCAAAGTATTGGAGTTTCAGCTTCAACATCAGTCCTTCCAATGAACACCCAGGACTGAACTCCTTTAGGATGGACTAGTTGGAACTCCTTGCAGTCCAAAGGACTCTCAAGAGTCTTCTCCAACACCACAGTTCAAACATCAATTCTTCGGTACTCAGCTATTTATACCCCAACTCTCACATTCATACATGACCACAAGAAAAAATATAGCCTTGACTAGACTGACCTTTGTTGGTAAAGCAATGTCTCTGCTTTTAATACGCTGTCTAGGTCGGTCATAACTTTCCTTCCAAGGAGTAAATGTCTTTTAATTTCATGGCTGCAATCATCATCTGAAGTGATTTCAGAGACCCTGAAAATAAAGTTAGCCACTGTTTCTATTGGTTCCCCATCTATTTGCCATGTTGAGCTTTAAGACAACTTTTTCACTCTCCTCTTTCACTGTCATCAAGAAGCTTTTAATTCTTCGTCACATTCTACCATAAGGGTGGTGACCTCTCCATATCTGAGGTGATTGATATTTCTCCTGGCAGTCTTGATTCTAGCTTGTGCTTCCTCCAGCCCAGCATTTCTTATGATGTACTCTGCATATAGGTTAAATAAGCAAGGTGACAATATACAGCCTTGACATACTCCTTTTTCTATTTGTAACCAGTCTGTTGTTCCATGTCCAGTTCTAACTGTTGCTTCCTGACCTGCATATAGGTTTCTCAAAAGGCAGGTCAGGTCATCTGGTACTCCTATCTCTTTCAGAATTTTCCACAGTTATTGTGATCTACACAGTCAAAAAATTGGCTTAAAGCTCAACATTCAGAAAATGAAGATCATAGCATCTGTCTCATCACTTCATGGGAAATAGATGGGGAAAGAGTGGAAACAGTGTCAGACTTTATTTTGGTGGGCTCCAAAATCACTGCAGATGGTGATTGTAGCCATGAAATTAAAAGACACTTACTTGGCAGGAAAGAAAAGGAAGGAAAGTTATGAGCAATCTAGATAGCATATTCAAAATCAGAGACATTACTTTGCCAACAAAGGTCCTTCAAGTTAAAGCTATGGTTTTTCCAGTAGTCATGTATGGATGTGACAGTTGGACTGTGAAGAAAACTGAGCACTGAAAAATTGATGCTTATGAATTGTGGTGTTGGGGAAGACTCTTGAGAGTTCCTTGGACTGCAAGGAGATCCAACCAGTTCATTCTAAAGGAGATCAGTCCTGGGTGTTCTTTGGAAGGAATGATGCTAAAGCTGAAACTGCTTTGTCCACCTCATGCAAAGAGTTGACTCACTGGAAAAGACTCTGATGCTGGGAGGGATTGGGGGCAGGAAGAGAAGGGTGCAACAGAGGATGAGATGGCTGGATGGCATCACCGACTCAGTGGACATGAGTTTACGTGAACTCCGGAAGTTGGTGATGGCTAGGGAGGCCTGGAATGCTGCAATTCATGGGGTCGCAAAGAGTCAGACAGGACTGAGAGACTGAACTGAACTGAACACGGTCAAAGGCTTTGGCATAGTCAATAAAGCAGAAATAGATGTTTTTTCTGGAACTTTCTTGCTTTTTTAATGCTCCAGTGGATGTTGGCAATTTGATCTCTGGTTCCTCTGCCTTTGCTAAAGCCAGCTTGAACATCTGGAAGTTCACGGTTCACATATTGCTGAAGCCTGGCTTGGAGAATGTTAAGCATTATTTTACAGGTGTGTGAGATGAGTGCATTTATGTGGTAGTTTGAGCATTCTTTGGCATTGCCTTTCTTCGGGATAGGAATGAAAACTGACCTTTTCCAGTCCTGCGGCCACTGCTGAGTTTTCCAAATTTGCTGCCATATTGAATGTAGCAATTTCACAGCATCATCTTTCAGGATTTGAAATAGCTCAACTGGAATTCCATCACTTCCACTAGCTTTGTTCATAGTGATGCTTCCTAAGGCCCACCTGACTTCACATTCCAGGATGTCTGGCTCTAGGTAAGTGATCCCAGCATCCTGATTATCTGGGTCATAAAGATATTTTTGTAGAGTTCTTCTGTGCATTCTTGCCACCTCTTCTTAATATCTTCTGCTTCTGTTAGGTCCATACCATTTCTGTCCTTTATTGAGCCCCTTTGCATGAAATGTTCCCTGGTATCTCTAATTTTCTTGAAGAGATCTCTAGTCTTTCCCATTATATTGTTTTCCTCTGTTTCTTTGCATTGATCCCTGAGGAAGGTTTTATTATCTCTTCTTGCTATTCTTTGGAACTCTGCATTCAAATGGGTATATCTTTCCTTTTTTCCTTTGCTTTTCGCTTCCCTTCTTTCCACAGCCATTTGTAAGGCCTCCTCAGACAGCCGTTGTGCTTTTTTGCATTTCTTTTTCTTGGGGATTGTCTTGATACCTGTCTCTTGTATAATGTCATGAATCTCCATCCATAGTTCATCAGGCACTCTGTCTATCAGATCTAGTCCCTTAAAACTATTTCTCACTTCCACTGTATAGTCATAAGATATTTGATTTAGATCATACCTGAATGGTCTAGTAGTTTCTCCACTTTCTTCTATTTCAATTGGAATTTGGCAATAAGGAGTTCATGATCCAAGCCACAGTCAGCTCCCAGTCTTGTTTTGCTGACTGTATAGAGCTTTTCCATCTTTGGCTGCAAAGAATATAATCAATTTGATATTGGTGTCGACCATCTGGTGATGTCCATGTGTAGAATCTTCTCTTGTGTTGTTGGAGGAGGGTGTTTACTTTGACCAAAGTGTTCTCTTGGCAGAACTCTACTAGCCTTTGCCCTGCTTCGTTCTGTACTCCAATGCCAAATTTGCCTGTTACTCCAAGTGTTTCTTGACTTCCTACTTTTGCATTCCAGTCCCCTATAATGAAAAGAATATCTTTTTTGAATATTAGTTCTAGAAGGTCTTGTAGGTCTTTATAGAACTGTTCAACTTCAGATTCTTCAGCATTACTGGCAACTGTTATAATATTATCATATCTGTGATTATTCTCCCTTCCTTCCCTCCCTCTTTTCTTTCTTCCTTCTCTCTATTTTTGCTTTCTTTCTTTCTCTTCCTTACCCTCTTACTCCTTTTTTTTTCTGTCATTGATTGAGTTCTAATCCATCTCTCTCACAGAAACCACACCTATAATTCATATTTAAATTTCAGTTTCTTTCTGTCTATGAAATATATTTGTGAAGCAGTCTAATTTAAAACACTCAGCTTTTTTTTTTTTTCTGAAATAGTTACATATACTGTTATAAGCAGTTTAGGAGAATACTGTAGATAATTCATTCTTAAAAGATCTTTGCAAATATTTAACTTAGTTTCCTTAGGAAATTCATCCATTTTACATCAGTGTTTAACAACTTTGATATTGGTAAATAAAACTAGGTAATTAGAATAACATATAATTATATAAGCAAATAGAATAGCAGCTACAATTGTCCTAAATATGCTTGGGAATAAATCCTGATCAATACTGATAAGTTTTTCGCTCTCCTGTTGTGAGCAGACATGTTTTAAATATATGGAAGATTAACTAGTACTTGTTCTTACTGGTTGGCAAGTCACAGTCTTTTTCAGGACAGTTTCCTTAGAAAATAGAAGGAATTTGTTTACTGATTACTTAAGAGAGTTTGATGATATTAAAGTGTCAAATGGATGGTTGTACCAAATGTCCTTTAAAAGTCTTTCTTGTAACATAATTTATTTATCCACTCAAAGAAAATTCAATTTACTGTTCATCACTGTTCCACACAAGATGATATAAAATTATCAAAATGCTAAAATAACATAATATTGCTAATGTTTAATTGATAAGAATCAGAGATAAAACAAAGAAAAGCAATGAATAATTGCATAAAATGATTTGATTCAGTAGTTCATGATTTTTGAAGCTCTTTAGTTTCAAGGATGTGGCTATAAAATGCATGTTCAATGTCCATAAAAAGGTATTTTTCTCTGAATAAGAGAATAAATCAGTTTCCTGCTTCTGCTAATATTCTCATTAATTTTTTTTCTTACAAAATATTATATAGTAAAACTCATTGTAAAATAGCCATCATTTTTAGTTTTGCAATCTTATTTTCTACATAATAATTGCAAATGAAGTGGTGACTCTTCAAATATATCTACTCTACAAAATAGGGGGATTATCCAAAAATGGAAGACTTAGTTTTTAAAAAAATAAAGAGATGTTATGTTACCAACTTTCAACAATAATATAGCTTAATATATTTATTTCTCCCACAATGTAAAAACTTCTAACAGGGGACTTTATGTTTGAAGTGATGGGGAGGAAAGAAGAGACAGAGAGAGATTCTATATACTAAGATAACATGTTTGGCAATATGCAATATTTTTAATGTCAATGACATAATCACACAGTTTTGGATTTGAAAGATAAATTAAAAATTTAACTCCTTTTTTATTTAAAAAAATGGGTCTGTGTATGATGAGTGATCAAGACCAGACTATGTATCATAAGTAACAAGGTTGGAATTTGAAGGTTAAAGCACTCTTTATTCAGAAGGGACACATATTTCAAATAATGAATCATGCAAGAGATTGAAATGGTCAACTGCTACTGGTCTAGAAGAAAGACAAGAACCCTTTCTTCCTTTACCCCAAATACTCACTGCCAGTCCTCTCTAGTTCAACTTTGTTCTGTTTTCTTTTTATTCCTTATAGTCCTAAAAATAAAAAAGAGCAGAGGCAAAAACAAAAACAAAAAATAAAACCTCTCTTCAAAGTAATTTAAGATTGTCTAATTATCTTGATCCAAGGATCTGAACAGTTAGACCTTAAAGATACTTCAATAAATGATTACAAATATTTGAAAACAAGTTTGCTTAGTATGTTTGAAACCAGAATAAAACTCTTCAGGAGAAGAATGCTTTTAGCTTCTATATGTGACCAGTTAGCATTTTATTTCTTTTGAGTTTGTACTCTTTATGTCTTCTTGAGAGAAGAATACTTCTTGGTAAATTCTCTTTTTCCTTTTGGTAGATCCATGCAAGAACTTGAAACCTGATGCACACCTTCTCATCTGCTAGTGTAAATCTCATATTTAGAAAAAAATTAATCTTCTTCACCCCACGTTCCTGTAGTAAGAGTTTTTGTTTTTAATGGTATAACAACCTTGTATTTTTCCTTGTAATTGCTATCATGTTCTTAGTTTATGCAATCACTATGAGGGCTTGTCCATTTTGGTTATTATAACCTCAGTGCTTATTATACTGCCTATAACCTAGCAGGCATTCAGTTTGTTTGTTGATTAACTTACTGACTCTAACCCATTTTGCTAGAATTCCACATATTTCTCTTTCCTTTTCTCAGACTGGAAAAGAAATGATGTGTCTTTACATCTGCAGAGAATTAATTATATGAATATAAGAATGTACATATATATATACACACACATATGTTTTCTGTATATACATACATCAATTTATATATAATTGTATATGTATATACATATGTATATATTTTTCAGTTTGATATCAGGATAAATATGTCCAAGGACACAAACTTAAGCAATATTGCATGTTCTGTAAGTGGCAGAGCCATACCATAATCTGGTTAGTTAACATATTCTATCATATCATGGTCATAGATGTCTTATGCCTTACCATTTTCCTTTAAATTATGTTAAATTATGCTTAAATAATAAAGATTCTTATGGAGCTCATTACTTAACTTGATACACACACACACACATATCACAACATATCTACCCATCTATCTACCCACTTATCTATCTATCTATTTATTTAACAAATATACATTGTGCTTATATTTGTCAAAACATGTGTTCTGATTTTGGAGTGTACAATTAGGATAAAAATTTACACAAAACCATCCTTGAAGCTTACAGTTTTACAAAGAATCTTGGCAACAAACAAGTTTAAAATGTTATGCAATGCGGAAAACATTAAAAAGCTACACAGAGTTTCTTGAGAGAAGATATTGATTGGCAGTTCTGTCAGTAACTACATAGAAATAAATCTGTGGAAATGTGTATAAAGATGCAAATTGCAACACTGGAAACTGTAGAAAACTTCTATGATAAATAATGTATAAATAAATAGATATATTTTCCATGTTCATGGATGGAAAGGTTAAATACATTGTAAATTAATATACGTCAGTTCTCCACAAATTGCTTTATGGTATGAGTACAATCTCAATCAAATCCTAGCAGATCTGAAAATTTAATTAGAAAAAATTTTTAAAATAACTAAAATTTTGCAAAATGACTTGGAGAAATTAACTTCCACTTTTAAATTTTATGTAAATCTGGACCAAATAATGGTGGACTCGTTACTAAGTCATGTCCAACTCTTGTGACCCCATAGTCTTAGTCACTAAATCAGGTCGGACTCTTGCGACCCCATAGACTGTAGCCCACCAGGTTTCTCAGTCCATGGGATTCTCCAGGCAAGAATACTGGAGTGGACTGCCATTTCCTTCTCCAGGGGATCTTCCTGACCCAGGGGTTGAACCCGGGTCTCCTGTGTGCAGGCAGATTCTTCACCGACTGGGCTACTAGGGAAGCTCACTAAACCACCACCACCAAACCAAACAATATATAGCACCATAGGTACAAACATACGTAGACTCACAGGATGGACTGTCCAGAAATAAATCCATGTATACCTATATGATTGGGCTTCCCTGGTGGCTCAGGCCATAAAGAATCCACCTGCAATGCAGGAGACAAAGATCAGATCCCTGGGTTGGGAAGATCCCTTGGCAGAGGGCATGGCAACCTACTCCAGTATTCTTGCCTGGAGAATTCCCAGGGATAGAGGAGCCTGGTGGGCTACAGTTCATGTGGTCACAAAGAGTTGGACACAACCGAGCGACTAAGCACAATACCTATATGATTACTTCATTTAAGATAATTTTGCCTTTGCAATTCAGTGGAGAAGATGTTTACTTTGAATAAATTGCACTGAAATAGTTAGATATGGAAAACTACTTACTTTGATAAATACCTCACACTATATGCATAACTAATGCCTGTTACTTAAGTAGTCAGATAGCAGATATAATAGAAAATATGGCATTATGTATAATTACACATTCAAAAAATATACTTTAGTAAATGTAATTAGAAATATATAGGACTGGAGGAAGAATAATTTTAAAAATTGGAAGGGAAAAATTAGAACTGAACAAATGGAAAGACACACCTTTCTTGGATTTGAGGTCACAGTGAGTTAGAGATTTCAGTTCCTTTTAGTTTATAAGTTTAAAGCAAATCTGATATTTAAAACTCCAAGAATTTTTTTGAATAAGACAAAGTGATTCTAAAATGAATGTGGAAAAGCAGCATGTAAGAATAGTTAGAAAAACTAAAAACAAATAGAGCAATGAGAAGATATACTATTAATTTTTTAAAAGCATAAACTACTAATGCTAAAATAAATTTTGTTAATTTATTTATAAACATAATTGAATAAAATATGCTTCTCTAAAAATCAATAAGAATAGGGATTACCCATATTTAGATAATTAATATAATTCCCATACAAATAGATGTAGAGAGATAATGATATGATCAGTCTTTGTAGATTATTGAAAGGTTGTTGAAATAATGCAAAACTTCTCCTTAATTATAAACATTTGTATAAAGATTAAATCCACAAGCATACCTTATATCAGAATAATTCCAATGTTCAAGAGACTTAAATTTTAAAACAAAGAGGACAAACAAAACATTAAGGAAATCTCAAATACAAAAGGAGTGGATATGCCTTTAAAATTATTTCACAAAGAAAAGGCAATAGAATTTTTTAAAATGGGTCACTTTAACTACATTTAAGCATATAAAAAGTTTCATGACAAAAACTCCATAGAAAAATAAAATGGGATTAATATTTTCAACACATACCAACAAAAAAGGACTAATCATAAAATATAAAGAAGTTTTAAAATTAAGAAAAAAAATTGAAAATAAAAACACTGGGCATAAAAGTAAAGAGATAGTTTATAGAAAAATATAGATATAATAAGCGAAAAATATACAATCATGCTCACAAGAAGAGTATAAATTTTACTACACTGAAATATGATTATCTAATGAACTAAAATGAATGCTCACTAAATTTAAAATATGTAAGCATTCTACATATTAACATTAAAAATCACACTCAAACACCGAAACAAAAACAAGTCAACACTATTGAATGTTGTAATTAGTGGAATAAACCATACTGGAAAAGATTAATGCCAATATTTTTTTTATTATTTTGGCAAAATTAAAAACAGTTTAGTATTGTGTAGCAAATAAAACATCAATAAGGTAAAAAGCAAGGCATAGTCTAGGAAGCAATATTTAAAACATCGATGACCAAAAGCCAAGACTTTGTAAAACAGGAAGACAAACTGAAAAAGAATAACTCTTAATAATAAGCAAATACATGAGGAATAAAACCCTTCAAGTTAGTCAAGAATGATACAATTAGAAAAGGTATTCCACACATCATACTAACAAAAACCTAAAGTTCTCAAATATAAAGAACCATCAACAAAAAATTTCATGGGAAAAATGGTGAGTGAATAAATTAAGAACAATATATGGAGAAAAATTGGAAAATATTTAGTACACTTTAAGGAACACTCTGTTACTTTTTAAAAATAAAACATGGACATATTATAAAGTGATTCGGTAAAAGTACAAGAGTGGCAAAAACTCAGTGCCTGTCAGTAAGGATATGGATGTATACATTTTGGATACTCATATATTAGAATTATATTCTAATTATTCTATTATTGGGCATAATAAAGGGCAGAAATGGTATGGACCTAACAGGAGCAGAAGTTATTAAGAAGAGATGGCAAGAATACACAGAACTGTACAAAAAAGATCATCATGACCCAGATAACCACGATGGTGTGATAACTCACACAGAGCCAGACATCCTGGAGTGTGAAGTCAACTGGGCTTTAGGAAGTATCACTAAAAACAAAGTTTGGGGAGATGATGGAATTCCAGCTGAGTTATTTCAAATCCTAAAATATGATGCTGTGAAAGTGCTGCATTCAATATGTCAGCAAATTTTGAAAATTCAGCAGTGGCCAGAGGACTGGAAAAGGTCACTTTTCATTACGATCCCCCAAAAAAGCCAGTGTCAAAGAATGTTCAGACTATTGCATAATTGCACTTATCTTACACTTTGGCAAAAAAAAAAAAAAAAAAGGTCAAAATTCTCCAAGAGAGGCTTCAACAGTATGTGAATCAAGAACTTCCAGATGTTCAAGCTGGATTTAGACAAGGTAGAAGAAAAACAGAGATCAAAATGCCAACATCTGTTGGATCATAGAAAAAGCAGGAGGATTCCGGCAAAAACATCTGCTTCACTGACAACGCTAAAACCTTTGACTGTGTGAATCACAACAAACTGAGGAAAATTCTTAAAGAAACGGGAATATTAGATCACTTTACCTGCGTCTTGAGAAATCTGTATGCAAGTCAAGAAGCAACAGTTAGAACATGACATGGAACGATGGACTGCTTCAAATTTGGGAAAAGAGTGTGTCAAGGCTGTATATTGTCACCCTGCTTGCTTAACTTATATGCAGAGTACATAATGTGAAATGCCAGGCTGGATGAAGCACAAACTGTAATCAAGATTGCTTAGAAAATATAAATAACCTCAGATATGCAGATAACACAATCCTTATTGCAGAAAGTGAAGAGGAACTAAAGAGCCTCGTGAAAAAAGTAAAAGAGGAGAGTGCAAAAGCTGACTTAAAACTCAACATTCAAAAAACAAAGATCATGGCATCCGGTGCCATCATTTCATGGTAAATAGATGGGGAAACAGTGGAAATAGTGAGAGACTATTTTCTTGGGCTACAAAATCACTTCAGATGATGCTGCAGCCATAAATTAAAAGACCCTTGTTCTTTGGAAGAAAAGCTATGACCAACCTAGATAGTATATTAAAAAGCAGAGATATTACTTAACGACAAGGGTCTGTCTGGTCAAAGCTATGGGTTTTCCAGTAGTCATGTATGGATGTGAGAGTTGTACCATCAAGAAAGCTTATTGCCAAAGAATTGATGCTTCTGAACTGTGTGTGGTGTTGGAGAAGCCTCTTGAGAGTTCCTTGGACTGCAAGGAGATTAAACCAGTCCATCCTAAAGGAAATCAGTCTTGAATATTCACTGGACAGACTGATGCTGAAGCTGAAGCTCCAATACTTTGGCCACCTGATGCAAAGAAATAACTCATTGGAAAGACCCTAATGCTGGGAAAGATTGAAGGCAGGAGGAGAAGGGGACGACAGAGGATGAGATGGTTGGATGGCATCAATGACTCAGGAAACACCAGTTTGAGCAAGCTCTGGGTGGTGGTGATGAACAGGGAAGTCTGGCATGCTGTAGTCCATGGAGTCTCAAAGTTGGAATTGACTAAGTGGCTCAAGTGAACTGACACTAGAATGCCATATGTGATGCATTAGAATAGCTGGCCAGGTGGTAAAAGAACCCTCCTACCAATGCAGGAGACATGAGAGAAGTGGGTTCGATCCCTGGGTCGGGAAGATCTCCTGGAGGAGGAGATGGTAAACCACTCCAGTATTCTTTCCTGCAGAATCCATGGACAGAGGAATCTGGTGGGCTTCAGACCATAGGGTCTCAAAGAGTCAGACACAAGTGAAGTGACTTAACACAAACACACACACAAGCAGATCTATGTGTACTGATATTAAAAAATCTTAAAATATGCTATTGTAAAAGAAAGGAAGATGAATGATTTTGGGAGTGTAACACATATATGTAAATTAAAAAATAAAAACATAAAAAACTATTCACAGATATGGAGCTATAATAACTCTAAAATCATGGGCAGCAAAAATAACCACTGCCTTCTACTGAGATAAGTGGAACAATTAGATAATGGAGTCATCTATGATATAAGGGTGACAAAAGCCTATCTTTAATCTTTTATTTAAGAAATCATAAAAAAGCAAGGCAACAAATTAGTGGTTTAATATCTGCTTAGTATGCACATGTATGTTTGGTACTTTACACTGTTTTAAAAATTGTAATAAAAATGAAAACAACACTGAAACTTCATGCACTTTTCTGGGAAGATTACTATGTGTTATATGGAGTTGCCTTTACTATGCAGATCCCATTAAACTTAAAGGGTGGGTCCCTGATTAATTATTAAAGGGAAAATCCTGACAAATGAAATGAATTTTAAATATTTTATGATACAATGCAATTTTGTTAGCTTGTGGTTCCAATCTCTTTGATGAGGTGTGAAAGCTGTTTCTTGTACTGATATGAAAGATTTGATTATTTTTAAGTGATGATATTCCTGATCTATAAAGTTTTCTAAACTTCTTTAAGTATTTTTAGGTGTAAATAGCCTCATGAAAAATAGTATAAATCATTGTTCTGAATCTTTGCAAGATGTTTAATTGGATTTTTGTCTATCTTCTTAAATATGACTATAATTTTTTAATAATAATACTCATTTGATTGTTTTCTGCTTGTTTTTTCAAGTCATTCTAAGTGATGAAATAAGACTTTAGGGTTATACATGTAATTTAAACATATGAGTTTGAAAAAATTAATAAGATTAAGTAATCTTATTCCAGATTTAAAGTGTAATATTCTAATTTGTGATTCTAGGATTATCTTCAATTTATGGAAATAGTATTTTCTTCTGCATCTTAATAATCAGTTCTATACAGAAGATAACTTATGTCACAAATAGTAATGATATATATTATGTAGAAAAATGTCCATAGAGTTAAAGCTATGGTTTTTCCAGCAGTCTTATATGGATGTGAGAGTTGGACCATAAAGAAGGCTGAGCACCAAATAATTGATGCTTTTGAATTGTAGTATTGGAGAAGACTCTTGTGAATCCCTTGGACTGCAAGGAGATCAAACCAGTCAATCCTAAAAGTAATTAATTCTGAATATTCATTGGAAGGACTGATCCTGAAGCTGAAACTCCAATACTTGGCCACCTGATTCAAAGGGCTGAGTCATTAGAAAAGACCCTGATGCTGGGAAAGATTGAAGTCAGGAGAAAGGGAACAAGAGAGGATGAGATGGTTGGATGGCATCCCCAACTCAATGGACATGCATTTGTGCAAGCTCCAGGAGATAGTGAAGGACAGGGAAGCCTGGTGTGCTGCAGTCCATGGAATCGCAAAGAGTCAGACACAACGGAGCTACTGAATAGCAAATGTAGAAAAATTTAACAAAATATTGCACAAAAATGGTATCAAGTTGTCATTCAAATAATAGTTCATCAAGTGGTAGGATATCAGTAGATATTTTGAAAAGTATGCAAAGGGCAATCTTGTTCATTGTCTGGTAATCAGGAACAATGATGTAAAGGTGATTTAACATTGTAATTTATCATTTACATAAATGATTTTATTGTGTTTGTCAGATTTTAGAAAAAAATTTAAGTGCTTAAGGTGATGTATATTACACTTTTTTCCCATGTAGCATGTAAAAAACCTCAATTGAATTATTTTTTCTGTGTGGAACATTTAATTTTCAAGTTAGGATGCAAGATGTCTGTTTATTTATTTAGGATCATATTTTAGGACACTCCATTTTCATTTTCTGGATTCAATTCATGTGTTGAAACACAATTTTTGTAGGCAGGTTTTTTTAGTGATAATTTTAAGCTGTTTATTACAGAGACTTCTAACTACATCCTGCAGGTCACCTTCTTCTTTTTTTTCCCCAGCAGAACTAGATTATGTTTCTCTGTCTTCCTATTATTTTTTGCTAAATTGTAGCTAATGGGTTGTGGGTGGAAGTAACTGACACTATTTTCCCTAGTTTTCAGTGGCTGGAATTATACATCTCAGAATAAACTCCAGTGTAAACTTTAAAATTTTTGAATTGTGGAAAGAATGACTAACACATGGGTTTGTAATTTAATTTGAAGGCTCTTGGTGGAATGTATTTAAAAATAAGACACACACACACAAACACACATTCAATTTTTCAATCATTCTTTATAGAAGATTTGAGGACTGTTTGTCTTTATCTACCATGAAAATGCTTTTTTCAGAAACACTGGGAATATAGCAAATACAATCACTAGTACAGACCTGAAGAGTATTGTGAAGAGTATGCTGATGCATTTAAGCCATATCTCTCTGTGTACGTTGATACATAAAATGTTTTATTTATCTATTTTTAAATTTACTAGATAGCCCTATAGTCAGTGGGCCCTCCAAATCTCATGTCTTTTACTGTGTGGTGATTCTGGCTTCATTGTTGTTATTAATTTGAGACACTTTACAGTTTTATTATCCAGCTAGAGTGAATCTTTTGGTCACATCTAACTCCTTTAGAACTTTAAACACTCCATACCTTCAACACTACTTACCATTATGTATAATTTGTTCTAGGAAATGGTTTTGTGCATGACAGAGTTTTAGTACTAACTTTAAAGAGTTATTTTATTTGTCATTGCTATAGTTTTGTCACAGGATGTATAAAAGAGGTTGCAGATGCATAAGCCATAGTTTCTCACACCATCTGGATCCAAATACAACATTTATCTATGGAAATTAAACATTCCATGGTTCACCTTTCATTTTAGTAGAGATATAATAATTAAAATCAGTAATGAAACCTGGAAGCACTACATAATAAAATCCAATTGCTGTCTTGAAATATTTAAGGTCTTTCTTTTGATTATATTTTCACTAATTAAATCAAAAGCAATACAGTGTAGATGTTCTGTTACAAAATACCATCTTGTTCAGCAGATGTAAAGACTGCTTCTTTTCAAGGCTCTTGAAAAGTACAATCAAGGCATAATTTGGATAATGACTTAAGAGTGACAAGGCTACTAATCATATCTATTTTATATGTATCCAATCACTGCAATAATAGCTGTATAATTTGGTGTGCAGAATCCAAATAGTAGTTCTTGGCATGGTAATATACATTTTAATTTTTGATATTTAATCAGATGTGTATAGGAATATAATCATTTAATGCTTTTATTGTGTATACGAATATCCAATTTCTTCACATTTTTACTCTTTTCCTGATCCGCACTTAAGAATATTTAATAGTCACTGCTGAAATTCCTTTACTTTGTATGGATTGCATTATATGCTTTAGGCACAAAGCAAGAGAAAATAATGGAGCTTTCAAATAGTTATGCTTCTTGTCTCCAATGAATGTGAGATAATTACATTAAGAAAGAAAAGGAAAATGTTGTGCTTTTACCAGCAGAAAATGGTTATCATTATCTAACAACGAATAAAATAAACTATGTAGATAAAGACTCTGTCGTGATCCAACATAAATCATGCACAACTAAAACGTTTATCCTAAATGTCTTTAAAAATGGATAATGGATTCAGTGTTTGAATAAAGAAGAACCAGAGATACGTTAAGCTGTATTGCAGTAAAAGTATCAAAATAAGAATATTTTGTTAAGAACACAAATTATTATTAACATCTTTGAAACAAAAATATATATATATAAATTATATATATATAATCGCCATGAGGGTGTAATATTTCTAAGAAAAATAATCACACATGGATAAAACATGCATTAACTAGGTCGTGATTACACACACACTTTTATTTATATTTATAAACACAAAAACATTATAGAAAAAAGCTTATTTATCCACAAAAATATTTCCAGATACATATTTATCCATAACACACTATACTAATTTATGTTCACATATTATTTTTTAATTCTTATTATAATCCCACAAAGACAGACAAGCGTAATTTTATAGACAGCCCATGATTTAGGTAGTTTAAGTAACATACCCAAATTAGCTGATACAAGGCAAAGCAAGGAATCTAGTCAAGTTTATCTGACCATTCAATACTTATGAACACGTCATGTAGCAGTCAGAATATGAGCCAAGAACAGATGAAAGCTTTCATAAATGCTTGCTATTAATACATGAAGGAAGGTCTGTCTTCTGAAAATTTGTTACAGTACAGTAGAAAACTGCTGTGATAAATGACATGATTCTCTTTTATGTATATTATCTAGTAAAAACAAATATATATTTCAAATAATCTCTTTCATTCATGGAACCAATTTCTCCCTATTGAAATTTCTTAAACCTGCATTTTATAAATAAGACTCATTCAAAAATTGTTTTCACATAGTATCACATATTCATCAAAAAAATCTCATTTAATGTTGATTTCAATTCTTTATAATAACATTTTAGAAAAATAGTAATGTATCTATTACTATAATTAGGACTATAATTGGAACTCAGAATATTATAATATTTCTATAAAAGGATACTTTACTCTTTTAGAAAAATGAGCAACAAATTAATATTTATTCCAAACTATTGTTTTGTATTTGCACACTTTTTTATACAACAGAAATTGATTTATCTTCTCCATGCCTCACAAAATCTTACAGACCAAGTATACAGTCTTGAACAGAAGTGCCTGTTTTCATAGAGTGGACATTTGGAAATAAAGTAGGGAAAAGAAAAGTACAAATGGTTACAAAATGTACAGAACAATAGTGTATGGGCTTATAAGTGCCTTGAAAAACTAAAGCATGGTACAGAGGAAAGAGGGAGTCTATTTTACATATAGTGTTAAAAATCTGTTATATTTAAAGTTAATATAAAAGAGGGTAAACAAATACTTGAATACAATTAATTATCTATTGCTAAACTTTTCCTCAATTTTTTAAGATTTAATGTTTCATACAATTTAAAATGGTCGTATATTGTTCCATTTCTAAAACATGATGTGATAGTGATCTGATTAATGTACATGTATTCCTTTACTGTTTTATCACAGGAAAGATCCTTGTCAGTTAAATCAAAGAAATCAAATTTGTAGGTGTGTCAAAATAAGAAGCAATTTCTTAAAAGAGCTAGCACATCAAAAAAATAATGTGATAACATTCTGGGATTTTCCTCCTTTAATATAGCGTCCTCTGTTCAAAGGTATAAAAAAATGGAAAATGTTTAAATCTTTTATTAATAGGTATCTCTGGGATTTGGTACAGTAATTTGTAGTGTAGCCTATGATACATCATTCCATTGCTTTCAAAACCAGAAGACTTAGTTATGATTTAGAAGAGCCAGGGGCTTCCCTGCCTGGTGTCTCAAGCAGTAGAAAATCTGTCTGCAATGCAGAAGACCTGGGTTGAATCCCTGGTTCAGGAAGATTCCCTGGAGAAGGGAATGGCTAGCCTCTCCAGTATTCTTGGCTGGAGAATCCCATGGATAGAGGAGACTGGTGAGCTACAGTCCATGGGGCTGCAAAGCGGCTTTTCCTTTTTTTTTTTTTTTTTTCATTAGAAGAGCCAGAGGAACAATGTTTAGCTTTTATTTTGAGTAGATAAACTAAGTATAACATGCATTCTGGAATCTGTATAATATAAAATAAAGGTAGTCTTGTAAATTTACAGTGAACTTATCTATTAGAATGAAAACTGCTTTATTAACTTTTATCCCATTTTGACTAAATATGCAATAATTTTCTGAAGTACAATGGAAAATATTGTATGATATGCATAATGTTAAAACGCATATGGCAGTTTTTCTCTATCTAGAAAAACAAAATAAATAAATATATTCTTAGGCATAAAATATATATATACACATATATAACTATATTGTCACCCTGCTTATTTAACTTATATACAGAGTACATCATGAGAAACGCTGGGCTGGAAGAAGCACAGGCTAGAATCAAGATTGCTGAGAGAAATATCAATAACCTCAGATATGCAAATAACACCACGCTTATGGCAAAAATTTAAGAGGAACTAAAAAGCCTCTTGATGAAAGTGAAAGAAGAGAGTGAAAAAATTGGCTTAAAGCTCAACATTCAGAAAACGAAGATCATGGCATCTGGTCCCATCACTTCATGGGAAATAGATGGGGAAACAGTGGAAACAGTGTCAGACTTTATTTTGGGGGCTCTAAAATCACTGCAGATGGTGACTGCAGCCATGAAATTAAAAGACACTTACTCCTTGGAAGGAAAGTTATGACCAACCTAGATAGCATATTCAAAAGCAGAGACATTACTTCGCCGACTAAGGTCCGTTTAGTCAAGGCTTTGGTTTTTCCAGTGGTCATGTATGGATGTGAGAGTTGGACTGTGAAGAAAGCTGAGCGCCGAAGAATTGATACTTTTGAACTGTGGTGTTGCAGAAGACTCTTGAGAGTCCCTTGGACTGCAATGAGATCCAACCAGTCCATTCTGAAGGAGATCAACCCTGGGTTTTCTTTGGAAGGAATGATGCTAAAGCTGAAACTCCAATACTTTGGCTACCTCATGCGAAGAGTTGACTCATTGGAAAAGACTCTGATTCTGGTAGGGATTGGAGGCAGGAGGAGAAGGGGATGACCGAGGATGAGATGGCTGGATGGCATCACTGACTCGATGGATGTGAGTCTGAGTGAACCCCGGGAGTTGGTGATGGACAGGGAGGCCTGGCGTACTGTGATTCATAGGGTCACAAAGAGTCGGACATGACTGAGCGACTGAACTGAACTGAACTGATATAAATATATACATTTATACTTGTAGTTTGACTGGTTTATGGTGAAGGAATTCATTTCTCTGAAAATTGTTTTTCTGCTCTACCATCATCTTTGCGTTACAAGAATACAAATGTAAGAGATTTGGACAACTTACCTTTATGAGAAAACTTGTAGTTTCATGGCTACTAGCACAGATTTTGGAGTCAAATCAAATTGCTATGGATCTCAGAGGATGCAGTTAACTTTGTTCATCTTAATATCCTGTAAAATCAGATGGTCTTGACTCCCTAATAGGGTTGTAGTGATGTTTTTCATAAAGAGTAGTTAATATAGGCTTAGCAAGGTACATGACACAATAAGTAGCATTCTAATGGATCATTTACATAATGGGTTCTGGAATTAGAAAGAAAGTGTACAAAGCTATGTTACATGACACTCTAATACTCAGTTTCCATATTTACAAAATTGGGTTTTTTTTTTAATTTCCGCTTCCTATGATCAATGACTACTAACTGGGGTATTCAATGAAGAGCCCTCAGCACCCTTAGTGATTCATTTTGCTTCATCCTTGTTACTCTTTCAAGTCACATTATTAATATCAGCTGAAGGAGGAATGAAGGGCTAGCAAATGCCTAAGGTGATCTAATGTTGATGACAATGATTCATCTGATGAAAACAATGTTTAAATGTTGAAAAATTTACCCCTCAAAATTGTTTGTGCTTTCCAATAAATATTATGACACATGCCTATTATTTTGCCTCCATAGACATAATAGAGATGTGTTTTTTTAAAACTTCATATTGATGAAATTGAGGGAAATAAAATTTCATTTTATTTAAATAAAACTTCCTATAGTTTGTGTGGTACTAGTTGAGAAAAAAAAACATATAGTGTGCATATTAGATTTGCATATATATGAATATAATAAAGAAATATATTTGTGTGTATAGAGATTTTATATATAACAGCAATAAAGATTGGAAATTACCCTACAAAGCACAGATTATAGAATGACAGAAGTATTCTATGTTTTTTACTTTATAAATCGGGTACTACAATGAAAAGTTTAAAATCCTCATTTCATACTGCATTTGGTCATATAATGTATACATAAAATTATTTACTTTTGCTACTTAAAAGGACTTGATTAAAATATAACTCAAGAGTTTTAGAAATTGAAGAGTCTTAGAAAAACTATACCATTAAATCAACTAATTTATCTATTTTAGTTACTGCAGTATATCCACTATTGAGAATACTTGGTAAATAGTATATATTGTCTATAAATATTTTCCAAATGCAAATGATGTTCCTCTAATTGTTCAATCAGTTTTCATTGTAACCCTAACCTTGCCTTCTTTTTAGGTCTAAACTCAAGGTCCATGTGTTCGCTGCTAATGTGTGTGCATTTTTGAAGATGTCTTAAAGGATTGCATTTTCAAGTCAAAGACTATACCCAATTAAGATTTGCTAGGAAACCCTTGAGCAATCTTGGTCATTGAAGACCCTTTTCCCACTCTCTGTGGTTTATGATAAGCAGAGATTTTTTTTTTTTTTTTAATAAGATGTCCTCAGGAAAACTCTTATAAGCTTATCAAAATTCCATCTATAATTTTGTAAGTTGGTTCCAATGCTTTAGGTCAAGCTCATGGAGTTGTAATATTATCTAAAAATGTGTGAAGATTTGAGTATGCATAATTAGCAATGCTGCTAAGATCTAAGAAACTTAAACCATCTGTCTATTACCAAGTGCTTTGATTCTCTTTCAGTGTGCTGGACATGAGTTTGAGGAAAGACTGGCTCAATCTGATCAGACATTTTACAATATGCTTGTTTTATTGTGGCAGTTAGAAGTATAAAGCTAATATTTATTCAGTGAATGTGACATGTATTTTGTGAGCAATAATTAGGCAGATAGTAATGCACTCAGTGAAACATTCCCAAAGAAATATATAACAAGGTCACTAATGGGCAGGGTTGAATTACATATTCTGATTTATTGTTGTGCTAACATACATCTTTAACCTCAAACAATGTACTTTCAAAGATCAGTTTCCAGTTGCTATAATGTTATCACAAATAATAGAAATCAAATTAAAAGTAATTTTTATTTTTAAGTGTCATTTAAAAGTCAGACTTTGCTCTAGATGCCTCAGTTCAGTTCAGCTGCTCAGTCGTGTCCGACTCTTTGCGACCCCATGAATAGCAGCACACCAGGCCTCCCTGTCCATCACCATCTCCCGGAGTTCACCCAGACTCACGTCCATCGAGTCGGTGATGCCATCCAGCCATCTCATCCTCTGTCATCCCCTTCTCCTCCTGCCCCCAATCCCTTCCAGCATCAGAGTCTCTCCCTAAATTTATGGAACTTACATTCTAGTGGAAGAGACAGAGAGTAAGCAATTGTATATAATTACAAAGTAAATTATATAGCACATTAGAAAGTGACACAAGCTACAATTATTATGAGAAGGATCGAGAGAAAGAGAGCAAAGAAAGAAGGAACATGACTCTGTGGAAGTTACTGTGTCGGATATAATAGGCAATTTAATATTGAGTAGTCAGGTTATGTCTCATTGAGAACTTGACATTTGTGCAAATGCTTGGATGAGGTGAAGCAGTTAGACATGTTATGGAAAGCCATGTGTATATCTAAAGGAACCATGCTCTAGGAAGGGAGTGCTGCTGGTGAAAAGTCTATGAAGATGGAGAATATCTTTTCATGTTCAAGAAAACAGGCCAATAGGTTTCAATGGGAGTTACGAGGGACAAGTAATAAAGGAAATCAGAAAGCTAATAAGGAATTTAGATTATGCAGGCACTTGATATCATAAAAGACCTTGGCTCTTAAACTGAATGACTTGGTGATCCCAGTGTTTTGAGGACTAACACAATTTCACTTTATTTAAACTGATTATTCTGGTGGCTGGGTTGAATATCCACAGCAATGTTAACAAGTATCACATAGATTATAAACATTCTTTCACCTTTTTTCTGGAATCATTCTTTCAAAATAATCACAAAGACTCAATTTGTGGAATATTGAGGGCTAAATTTTTAGTTTATTCTAAATCCCCAGAGTATCTGGTGGTTTTGGAAATGTAGGTCAGCATTAAGAAAAGCAAGATAGTTGACTATGCGTCAAATCACTAATTCAACCAACAGATAGGTTTGAGAACTTCTGGCCCCTGCTGATTTGCTCTTGTGAAGTCTTTTGAGTAGCTTCCGGTACTTTTATCTTTGAGGGTGGGGAAGAATATCCCATCCTCATCCTCATCAATCATCTTTGCTCCTTCCACTGTCCAGCTCCAGAAATCAGAGTAAAAGTAGTTCTGTAAGATGTAATTGAGTATCTGAAAATTCTACCACATAATTTAAGAATAACTTAAAGTTCTATAGACAATAAAGGGCTTGCATGTATTAGAAAACCAATCATTGAGTTTAATCTCATATGCAAAACTGACATATTAATAAACTACCTCACTAAATAACTGAGAATTTTTAAAGACAAAGGTGTGAGTACTTTGATTAACCTGTGTGCCCATATTAATATGAATTAAAATGATTATATGTATTACTTCAACCTCAAATGCAATTTAAACTATGAAAATGTTGAATGTCCTATATTTTAAAGTAAGCTGCTTCTATGAACATAATTTATCAACCTTACCAACTTTTATGATGTTCAGAACAAACTGTATAGTAATGCATCTCAATCCACTTTTTAGAAACTGGACGTACTTCAACATTTCAGTATCAATGGCTTTTCCAAATTTTCTAAATAAAACTTCAACCTATTTTCATAATTATAATGCCCCACTCCAGTACTCTTGCCTGGAAAACCCCATGGACAGAGGAGCCTGGTAGGCTGCAGTCCATGGGGTCGCTAAGAGTCGGACAGGACTGAGCGACTTCCCTTTCACTTTTCACTTTCATGCATTGGAGAAGGAAATGACAACCCACTCCAGTGTTCTTACCTGGAGAATCCCAGGGACAGGGGAGCCTGGTGGGCTGCCGTCTATGGGGTCGCACAGAATCGGACACGACTGAAGTGACTTAGCAGCAGCAGCAACAGCAGCAGCAGCAGCATATGTATATATTTATGTAAAATTCGCTCAAAATACATTTTTAATAAACTGGCGTCAGTTCAGTTCAGTTCAGTCACAGTCGTGTCCGACTCTTTGCAACCCCACGAATCACAACACGCCAAGGCCTCCCTGTCCATCAACACCTCCCGGAGTTCACTCAAACTCAGGTTCATCGAGTTGGTGATGCCATCCAGGCATCTCATCCTCGGTCATCCCCTTCTCCTCCTGCCTCCAATCCCTCCCAGCATCAAAGTCTTTTCCAATGAGTCAACTCTTCACATGAGGTGGCCAAAGTACTGGAGTTTCAGCTTTAACATCATTCCTTCCAAAGAACACCCAGTCTGATCTCTTTCAGAATGGACTGGTTGGATCTCCTTGCAGTCCAAGGGAGTCTCAGGAGTCTTCTCCAACACCACAGTTCAAAAGCATCAATTCTTCGGCACTCAGCTTTCTTCACAGGCCAACTCTCACATCCATACATGACCACTGGAAAAAGCATAGCCTTGACTAGACAGACCTTTGGCAAAGAATCTGGCATAAGGTAGATAAAGAAAACAAATGGATTTTTTAACACTGTTTTATGGTAATTATGTCACCAAACAATTTCATTTTCTAGGATGCTAGATGATGATAGAGTTAGTATCAGATACCATTTAAGGATCCATCAATATACAGTACATCTGAAGGCAAAAAAGCATATTTCCGTGAACACTTAAAGTGGCTTTAGGAAAGAGAAAATTGAATTAATAATTAACTAATTCTTTCTAAAAGGGCCTCATTTGGCAGGTTCAAAAAGCAGATGGCTCATTGAGACTGACAGAAGCTTATTAAGATCTGAAAAATGTATTTCTCTATTGCTTTTACAATGCCAGTACAGTTTAATCCATAAGAGAAGAGTAGTTTGTTGCAAAAGACAGGTGTGTTATTATTGATATGGAAATTAACTAGTTTCTTTTTATAAGAATATTATAAAACTACCTAAAAATTTTAATACAAAAAGCAAAATAATTATTGCAAAGTGTAATACCCAACACCAAATGTGAATTCAGGCTATTTCTTGGCTTACAACCACCATGGAATCACTCCTTCCAGTGAATAATATTATACTTGCCTTGGTCCCATGAAAAACTGACTAAGAAGGTCAACATTTGATAGGCCTTTTTGAATTTTGAGGAAATCACATCCAGTAATTAGAGATATTAATTGGTTTTAAATGCCAAATAATTGGCATAGAAGTCATGCAATGTTTTCTTTACCAAATTTTACTGAATAGAGGAGTTTAAAAACACTAGTGTTTTTAACTACACTAGGTATAAAATACATATTTTTGTTAACATTAAAAAAAAATTGGTGATATAGTTCTTACTGTAGAACTTCTAAAGCAGACTCCACAAAGGGAGGTCGTATACCTAAGAGCATGTTAAACTCTGTGGAAAGCACAACGTTCATGAAACACTTGAACAAATGACTACGGCTCTGAGGGTCATGCCCATCTTCTTCTGACACTTTGCCCCTGACATAATGCAATAAATATAATCAACAGAGACCTTGGTTAATAGATAAAAGTGCCAAAATGGCTAAAAACAATTTTGAAGAGCTATTGCTTAACATCCTGTCAATGGAAAACCAGCTCTCTGGATGTTGTGGCTCAACATCTGCCACAAAAATTACCCAAAGAAGAATGCATTTTGACTCATCACTGATAGTCAAGTGGTTTTGGAGATAAGCACAGGGAAGCAAAGATACTGCAATATGGCAGCAGGAGTTGTGAAAATTACTGTGCTTCTAGACATTAAGCTCTTGGGGTACACAGATACCTCATAGCTAAGTTGGTAAAGAATCTGCCTGCAATGCAAAAGACCTGAGTTTGATCCTTGGGGTTGGGATGATCCCCTGGAGTTGGAAATTGCAACCCACTCCAGTATTCTTGCCTGGAGAATCCCATGGACAGAGGAACCTGGCATGGGGTTACAAGAGTTGGACACGACTTAGCAACTAAACCACCACCACCAGAAATTTTAAAGAGTTTCCCAGGTGGCTCAGTGATAAAGAATCTGCCTGCCAATGCAAGAGATGCGGGAGACACAGGTTTGATTGCTGGGTCAGGAAGATGCCCCTGGAAGAGGAAAAGGCAGTCCACTCCAGTATTCTTGCTTGAAAAATCCCATGGACAGAGGAGCCTGATGGGCTACCGTCTATGAGGTCACAAAGGGTCGGGCACAACTGAGCACACACACACACACACACACACACACACACATAGTTACTTTAAAAATGTGTTCCTAAAGTCAAGTTTGCTGATGTGTGAAATACAGAGCTTATGGAATATAAGCTGTGGAGACAGAAAAATCAGATGTATGAGATGGGTAAGTATGGGAATTCAAATAGCACATAGGGGTGGGTTTATTTGAAATGACTGCCTTAACAATTAACAAAGTCTAGAAAAACATGAGTCCAAGACTCACCTATGCTATGGACTGAGACTATTAAGCAGTGAAATTCCTAGAGGAGAGCATCTTGAATTGTTGTAAGAAGCATTTTTCTTTTGTATTTACGTCCACAGCACCAGGCAAGGTTAAAGGAGCAGTATAATCCAATAGCAAATTAAACATTAAGTTAAAAATTAAAACCAAACAAACAAACAGAACCTCTATATGGCTTTACTTTTATGGTTCCTACAAATTATTCAAGAAAGAGCTTAGAGCAAACATTTTGTTTGTTTGTTTTTTTAATCAATTTGGACCTCTTGCTTAGATCTCTGATCAAAGAGTGCCTACACAGATTCGGTAGTGTAGAGAAGACAAAACACCATGTTTTGAAATATTCTTTTTCCATCCATTTTTACTCTCAGAGCAATAAATGAAATAAGGATTGAACTGGGTAGAAAAATCAGTTACTAGGTAAAATGAGTAGACTTTAGATGGAACATGAACGAGTGATTTCTAGATTAGAAAACACAAACTGGAATTATTTTTTTCTTAAATGCATCAAAACAGGCTGTGGGGAGGTGGGTGTATGTAATCTATACTCTGTAAGAGATTATATTCAAAAGAAACATGCCTGAGAAGTGATTTTTGAACTTCTGAATCATCTCAAATTTATCCTCAGTGCTTATCTTCTTATCTCAGTCCTGGCAAATCACTGAAGAAAAGCATGGGAGTTTGAAAGCTGGCATTCAGGATGATTGCTGAGAACAGTTCCAAGAAACTTAGACAAAGAAAAGGGTCCATCCAAAAACATAACACTTTTTCCCAAACCGCATTATGAAACTTCACCAGTTGCCAAGAGTGTGGCTTAGAGTTCTACACACGATGTGTGTGCTACTGTGAGTAGTTTCTTTATTACGAATCATCATTCCTCCCTGGGCTTACACATAAGCACTAATTTTTAAGTAGTTATGCTTCTCTTTATTTAAAAAATAATGTATCATAAATATAATGTTTTGCTTTTTTCTTTTTAAAAATGAAGACTTTATGAACTTTTAACTAAAGCTGAACAATTTTGCAGTATTATATGAAGGTTTTAGAATGATATTATGGAAATACCTTGCCTGGTCAATAATAATGTCTCACAAAAACTTACCAAATCACCTATGAATTATTTTTATAGTAGCCATTCCTCTTTGTTGTACTTTACCTAACATGTGATGAATTGATAGTTGTGGGAAACAAAGGTTAAACAAGAAAGAAGAAATTGAACAGTTAAGTAGGACCAAAATCAAGTGGTAAACAAAATACAGACATACCTCATTTTACAGTGCTTCATTTTGTTTGTTTGCAGATATTGCACTTTTTTACAGATTGAAGTTTTGTAGCAACCCTGTTTTGTCAGATGATGGTTAGCATTTTTTTTTAGCAATAGAGTATTTTTTTTATTAAGGTACATACTTTGTTTTTTTAGACATAACACGATTGCACACCTATAAGACTACAGTATAGTGTAAACATAAATTTTACATGCACTGGGGAACACCTAAATTAGTGTGACTTACATTATTGCAATATTTGCTTTACTGTGGTGATCTGGAATTATACCCACAAATATGTCTGAGGTATGCCTATAATTATCCAGCAAGTATGATTATACTAAAAATATGGTGATACAATGCACAGGCATTTATGAACTATGAATTTTCAGGAGAGACAGTAAATGTGTAGAAAACCTAGATGGTGATATACAAAATTATATAAAGCCCTTTTGTTGTGTTGGTTTAACAGTCTGATCTTAGAACAAACCTTTTAGAAACCAAGCTACATAATGAGTAGTTAATCATAGAGAAACATGATTGAAATATATGATGAACCCTAAACATTTTCAATTTTTGTTTGTTTTTATTATTTAATGTCTATATTGTGTTCATAATGCCCCAAGTGCTTGTTGTTGTTAGAGTAAAATAAATTAGAAAATTTCCACAAGGAAAAAAAATTAATATCTATCTTTAAAAACAAAACCCCAAACTCAAGGTACCTTTCCTTTGATTGTTTGCTGCCCTTCCCTCACTGTTCAGTGCATTTTCATTAACACACACCACACACTCCACAGGCAGCCATCTGTGCTCCTGTCTTTAAGTTTTATCCTACAAGTCTTTTCCTCATGATACTGCTGCCTATTACATAAATCACAGGGACATTCAACCCCTTGGAATGGAATCAGAAACCCACAAAGCTGACTGCTGTCAGGACTCATAAGGAGTGCAATTAATAAATTTATTATTTAGGAGTAGAGCTGTTTTCATTCCAAAAATTCATGCAAAATTGGAGTGTTATCCAGAGCACATATCAAAGTAACTAAGCTAAAAGTGTCTTTTCATCTTCAAGTTCACCCATTTGACAGTCATTATATTTTCTGCTTCATCTCTGCTTCTGTAAGCTCTACTGGTGTCAGAACACATCATTCATTCATTCAATCAACAAAGATCTACTTAATGCCAGTTTTTTTGTATGTGTGATGAACAAGACAAATCCCTGCCATCATGGAGCATATGATCTAGATTTTAAAATTTATTTTTGTACTTGAAACTACAACTGTAGCAGCATTTATAAAGCTGAAAAGAAAGTAAATAATTATGTTAAAGAGAAATAAAATGTTAAAAATTAAAAATGGTAAAACTGGCCTGCCAATTAACAGAAATGCAATATGATTTAGTTAAACATTGGCTAAAGCAAAGTTTCATAAGGATTTGTAAGGGTAGTGTGGTCACTGAGATGTCAACATAGGTTGTTCCTGACTTCAATTCCTCTCACAAGAAGTGTATGTCTGCTCAGTCTTTTGACTCTTTGCAACCCCATGGACTGTAGCCTGCCAAGGCTCCTCTGTCCAAGGGATTTTCCAGGCAAGAATATTGGAGTGGGTTGCTATTTCCTCCTCCAGGGGATCTTCCTGACCCTGGGATTGAACCAGTGTCTCTTGTGTTTTATGCATTAGCAGGCTGATTATTTTCTACTAGTGCCACTTGGGAAGCCCCTCACAAGTAGACCAACTAACAAAAACCAACAGAGAAAATGCCATTATGGAAGTTCCAGAATGCAGGAATAAGGCTAAAGAAATGCCTTAGTAGAGAACATGAAAGGACCACATTAAAAAGTTAAGAGAGACAGTTCCAATGTTACTGCATGGTTCTTTCATGGCTTCCCTGGTGGCTCAGATGGTTGAGTCTGCCTAAAATGCAGAAGACCTGGATTCGACCCTTGGGTTGGGAAGATTCCCTGGAGAAGGACATGGTAACCCATTACAGTATTCTTGCCTGGAGAATCCCCATGGACAGAGGTACCTGACAGACTACAGCCTTACCTGATAGCTGAACACACCCTGCAGCCTTGCCCAGGCAGGGAGCTCAAGGATTGATCTTGTCTAATTGCAGAAAATAGCCTGTGGCCCAAGACAACCAGAAAGCCTAGACAGTTGACCCCACCTATGCTGAGCACTGTCTCCATTCCCATCCAACTGTGAAATATAGATTGAGGCCCTACCTGACAGTTGAGCCCAATCAGAAACCTCACCCAATAGCAGAGGAGAGCCAATAGATTTTCTGATCATAGAGCTTGAAGTTCCTTCCTATACTGAGTTACAGCCTGCAGGCCCAACTGGTTGGAAAGTACAGCCTGAAAACACATCTGAGTATAAATCATAGCTTATGGTCCCACCTGAATACTGAATTCAGCCAGCTGCATCACTAAAGGAGTATAACATGAGGCTTCACCCAACTGGTTGCAATAACAGAGTGTGTCCCATGCCCCTGTTTATCATAGAATCTAGCCAGTGGCACCACCCTTCAGGAGAACACAGCTTGAGATCTGACCAGTCAGAGGTGATTTTGGAGGTCAGCTAGTTGCCCCACTTGACTTCAGAGCATGGTCGGAAGCCCTCCCTGATGAGGGAGTTCATCCATTGGCCCTGCTTAATCATATAGCCCAGTCAAGACAACTTCAGAACACAGGCAGTGGCCTTGCCCAACTAGAGAACCTAATATAAAGCTGCACTTGCCCATGACTGCTATGTGTTGACCAATGGAATATTTCCAAATAATCTGACTGGTGAAGACTATTCCCTGTTAAAACAGATCTGTAAATTTAGAAAGAGGAGACTGCATACTCAAATACACAAATGCCAAAAAAAAAAAGATACAAAGATCATGAAAAATCAGGTAAATGTGACATTGTCAAAGGAAACAAAATGTCAATAGCTGATCCTAAAGAAAAGGAGATCTATGAACTCTCTGATGAAGAATATAGAATAATCCTTTTAAAGAAGCTCAGCAAAATATGAGAATACAAACAACTAAACAAAATTAGGAAATCAATTGATGAATAAAAGAAGTTTATTAAGTATAAAGAAACTATATTTAAAAAAGGAAATTCTAGAGAAGAAGAATACAATAACTAAACTAAGGAATTCAGTGAAGAACAACAGTAGACTTGAAAAAGCAGAAAAATTAATGAACTTGAAGACAAATTATTTGAGATTTTCCAGTCAGAGGAGTCAAAGGAAAGAACAAAAGGAATGAAGAAAGTCTAGGGTATTCATAGGAATTATTAGAAGAAATTGCATACACATTACGGGAAATCCCAGAAGAGGATGATAAAAAGAAACTTGGATATCTAATGAGGCTCAATAGATCTGAAATAGTTTAAACTCAAAGAGGATCATGCCCAGATACATTATAATTAAATTTTCAAAAGTCAAAAATAAAGAATTTTGAAAGCAGCAAGAGAGAAAATATTCTTCATGTACAAGGGAATCCCCATAAGACTATCAGTGGCTTTCACAGCAGAAACTTTGAAGACGAGGAGAAAATGGAATGAAAAATTAAAATCTATTGAAAAACCAATTGCCAAATAGGAATGCCATACCTAGTGAAGCTATTTCTCAGAAATGAGAAATAGTTTTCTATACAAGTAAATGAGATTCATCAACACTGAATTTGTCTTACAAGAAAAAAATGAAGGGAACTATACAAGCTTAAAATGAAAGGGTGATGCCACTGTGAAAATAAGTGAATCTGCAAAAGAGATAAGTAATGGTAATATATAGTCAAAGTCATACTCTCTAATATTATAAAAGTACTCTCTAATATTTAATTATGTAAATAATTTATAATTTTGCTTTAAAAGTTAAAACTATTAAGATAACTATAACCACAATCCTTTATTATTGGATGCACAATATAAAAAAAAATCTAAATTGTAGCATCAGTAACTTAATGTTATGGGGGAAGAACTATAAAGTTTGTGTGTATTAAGAAAGTTACACTGTTACCAACTTAAAATAGGATGTTACAACTATGAGATATTTTATATAAGTTTCATGGTAAACACAAAAGAAAAATGGGTTGTAAACACAGAAAAGATCTTGATAAAGGAGTTTTAGCATGCTGCTACAATAAGTCATTCAATCACAAATGAATAGAACTAGACAAGAAATAAGAAATAGAGAGTAGATTGGTTACCAGGATTAGGGATGGAATGGGTACAGATGGTCAAACAGGACAAAGAAACAGTTATAACATGAATAAGTTCTTGGATCTAATATACAGCTTGGTGACCATAGTCAACAATGTGATAGTATGATTGACAGTTGTTAGGTCATAGATATATTAACTAATATCATTATACATTATTTCAAAACATACTTATATCACATCATCACAGTGTACACCTTAAACTTACACAATGTTATATGCCAATTATTTCTCAATAAAGCTGGAAATACACTTTTTACTAGAATTAATGTCTTTTTTCAAAAGGGAAGGAAAAAATTAAAACCTGTAACTAACTGTGAAACAGCAGAATATAAAATCCATTTTAGGTATGCATATTGTGACTAAAATATTTCTTAGTTTAGACTGAAGCCATACTTACCAAGCATGAAGGACAGATTATAAAAAATATGGAAAGACCTTGGTTTTAAGATCTAAATTTGTCTTCTTTTAAAATACTAAATTGACCATCTGTATTTTTTAAGATAAATGTATTAACTGCATGAACTTTTTATACAGTTCTATAATCTAATTTCATAAGAAAATGCCATACACACCGAGGAAACCAGAAGTGAAAGAGACACGTGTACCCCAGTGTCCATTGCAGCACTGTTTATAATAGCCAGATCACGGAAACAACCTAGATGTCCATCAGCAGATGAATGGATAAGAAAGCTGTGGTACATGTACACAATGGAGTATTACTCAGCCATTAAAAAGAATTCATTTGAGTCAGTTCTGATGAGATGGATGAAACTGGAGCCGATTATACAGAGTGAAGTAAGCCAGAAAGAAAAACACCAATACAGTATACTAACACATATATATGGAATTTAGAAAGATGGCAATGATGACCCTGTATGCAAGACAGCCAAAAAGACACAGATGTGTATAGCGGACTTTTGGACTCAGAGGGAGAGGGAGAGGGTGGGATGATTTGGGAGAATGGCATTGAAACATGTATACTATCATGTAAGAATCGAATCGCCAGTCTATGTCTGATGCAGGATACAGCATGTTTGGGGCTGATGCATGGGGATGACCCAGAGGGATGTTATGGGGAGGGAGGTGGGAGGGAGGTTCATGTTTGGGATCGCATGTACACCCGTGGTGGATTCATGTCAATGTACGGCAAAACCAATACAGTATTGTAAAGTAAAATAAAGTAAAAGTAAAAATTAAAAAAAAAAAAGAATCTACTACTATATCCCTCAACAAAAAAAAAAAAAAAAAGAAAATGCCATACAAATTTGTAACAGACAGACTTGTTTAAGCTTCTTTATGTTCAACAGTGAAAGATAGTGCCCTATAGACAAATAGAAGAAAAATCAGTTAGGATATTAATTATACCCATTATTATTTATAATGTGACATATTGGATTACGGATTGAACATTATTAGAAAAGGTAAACCAGAATGAAAATATATTTTAGTAAATATATGCCTATGAATAATCAACACAGGACCCTGAAATATAAATTAATAGAATTCTGAACAATATAATTACTTTTTCTAGAATTATTAGTTAGATATATATATATACACAATAGCTACCATTTTAGCCTCAGATATGAATCTGTCATATTACATGGTTCATTAAATCAACACAACAGCTTTGCATAAGTATCATCATCACTACTCCATGGGTGAGAAAACTGAGGCTAATAATATTTAGATAACTGGTTTATGATTACATGGGTAGTAAAGAAGCATTATAAAAATCTAGGATTTATGATTTCACCATTGTACCCTTTCCACTTCTATTATTTTGTAAATCTTTGACATATTTTCATTTGGTGGTAGCTTAGTCACTAACTTGTGTTTGACTCTTGAGACCCCATGGACTGTAGCCTGCCAGGATGTATCATCCATGGAATTCTTCAGGCAAGAATACTGGAGGGGGTTGCCATTTTCCTTCTCCATGGGGATCTTCCCGACCTAGGGAACAAGCCGGGTCTCCTGCATTGCAGGAAGATTCTTTACCAACTGAGTTACAAGAAAAGCTCTATTTTCATTTAGCTGTTTAATTATATTCATATGTTAATGTTTTAAAATTTCATTTTAAAGGAATCTTCCTACATGACAATTGTATACCAGATTCAGTGCTTGACTTTCCTAGGCTACATAGAAGACAAGCTAGGCTGGCTGTACCTACTTCTGGTTCTCCTTCTGCTTTGGGAATCACAACTTAAATCTGGATTGTGTCAAAGTCCGCTGATGTGCTTGCTGCTGGGTTTTGAATTTTCCTCTATTAATAAAATCTGTTTTGGCTGTGTGTTTTAGCTGTTTCAAATGTTCTTATAGCCAAAAAAAAGGCCTTTAGGGCATATATTCCTAGGTTCTCATTACATTCTGTAATTTGAGAAACCTGTATTCAGGTCAAGATGCAACAGGTAGAACTGGACATGGAACTGTGGACTGTTTCCAAATTGGGAAAGGAGTATGTCAAGGCTGTACATTGTCACCCTGTTTATTTAACTTACATGCAGAGTACATCATATGAAATTCTGTGCTGGATGAACCACAAAGTGGAATCAAGATTATCCGGAGAAATATCAATAACCTCAGATATGCAGAAGATACCACCCTCACTGCAGAAAGTGAAGAGGAACTAAAAAGCCTCATGATAAAGGTGAAAGAGGAGAGTGAAAAAGCTGGCTTAAAACTCAGCATTCAAAAACTAAGATCATGGCATCCTGACCAATCACTTCATGGGAAATAGATGGGGATACAATGGAAACAGTGACAAACTTTATTTTTGTGGGCTCCAAAATCACTGTGGATGTTGACTTCAGCCATGAAATTAAAAGACACTTGTTCCTTGGAAGAAACGCTATGAAAAGCCTAGACAGAATATTAAAAAGCAGAGACATTACTTTGCTGACAAAGGTCCGTATAGTCAAAACTATGGTTTTTCCCGCAGTCATGTATGGATGTAAGAGTTGGACCGAAACGAAAGCTGAGTGCAAAGAAATGATGTTTTTGAACTGTGGTGTTGGAGAAGACTCTTGAGAGTCCCTTGGACTGCAAGGAGATCAAACCAGTCAATCCTAAGGGAAATCAATCCTGAATATTCACTGGAAGGACTGATGTGGAAGCTGAAGCTCCAATACTTTAGGCACCTGATATGAAGAACTGACTCACTGGAAAAGGCCATGATCTGGGAAGATTGAAGGCAGGAGGAGAAGGGTACAACAGAGGATGAGATGGTTGGATGGCATCACCAACTCAATAGGCATGAGTTTGAGAGAGCTCTAGGAGTTAATTATGGACAGGGAAACCTGACATGGCGCAGTCCAAGGGGTTGCAGAGTTGGACATGACTGAGTGACTGAACTGAACTGACCTGAATTTAGATCACCATTCCTGGAAGCAGTAGCAAATAAACATCAAGTATTTTTCGCACTGCTATGGCTTTATACCTTCTATAGCTGAATAGCATCCTTTTCCTTAAATAGTGAGGCTATTTGCCCTTGAAATAAGCAAACAAAAATTGCTTCATTTAAGAGATATTTGACTAATACTTTTTTCTCACTCTTTTTACTAATCCTCCCCAATAATCTAAATTGATGGCATTTTGTTTATGGTCTGTCATTCCCTATGTATATCATTATCACCACAATCATGTTATATTGTAGTTTTTTTGTGAAGGTTTGTTGCATGTGTGTTTATTCATGAGTTTGTCTTGTGAAATGTGAAATTCTTGACTGCAGTGACTATAAACTAAGTCCTATTTATCCTTTATAGTTTTTATTAAGTATCAAATCCACAGGGAGTCCTTCCCTTTTCTCTCAAACCCCTGTTACTTCTGTTTGTTCTTAATTAGAACTTTCCTTCTTATAGAAACTTTCAACCTGTACAGTGACTTCAGAGATTTTACAATATTTTTAATCCTGGAATAATCATTAATTCCTGAAATATCTGTGTGGTTTCTTATCTGCGATCATTCAGAAAACTGTTCAAAACTGACTTCTTCAGAGATCATTTTTGACCACTCAGTTATGATCTTTTCTCTTCTCAATTACTGATATTCCTTTAATCTGCTTTATTTCAAAATATGCATTGCTATTATACATACTCCTTATTGCCAAATTCAGACTTAAATTGAAGAAATTAAGGAAAACTGCTAGACCATTCAGGTATGACGTAAAATCAAATCCCTTACAATTATACAGTAGAGTTGACAAATAGATTGAAGGGATTAGATCTGATAGACAGAGTGCCTGAAGAACTATGGATGGAGGTTTATGACATTGTACAGGAAGCAGTGATCAATATCATCTCTAAGAAAAAGAAATGCAAAAAAGGCAAAATGGGTGTCTGAGGAGACCTTACAAATAGCTTTGAAAAGAAGAGAAGCTAAAAGCAAAGGAGAAAAGGGAAGATATATCCATTTAAATGCAGAGTTCCAAAGAATAGCTAGGAGAGATAAGAAAGTCTTTCTCAGCAATCAATGCAAGAAATAGAAGAAAACAATAGAATGGGAAACACTAGAGATCTCTTCAAGAAAATTAGATATACCAAGGGAACATGTTATGCAAAGTTGGGCACAATAAAGGACAGAAATGATACGGACCTAACAGAAGCCTAACAGAAATGGTATGGACCTAACAGAAGACATTAAGAAGAGGTGGCAAGAATACATAGAAGAACTATACAAAAAAGATCATCATGACCCTGATAACACGATGGTGTGGTCACTCACCAAGAGTCAGACATTCTGGAATGTGAAGTCAAGTGGGGCTTAAGGAGCATCACTACTAACAAAGCTGGTGAGGTGATGGAATTTCAGTTGAGCTATTTCAAATCCTAAAAGATGATGCTGTGAAAGTGCTGCACTCAATATGCCAGCAAATTTGGAAAACTCAGCATGGTCAAGGACTGGAAAAGGTAAGTTTTCATTCCAATCCCAAAGAAAGACAAGGCCAAAAAAATACTCAAACTACTGCACAATTGCACTCATTTCACATTCTAACAAAGTAATACATAAAATTCTCCAAGCCAGGCTTCAACAGTTCATCAGAACTGGGAACTTCCGATGTTCAAGTTGGATTTAGAAAAAGCAGAGAAACCAGAGATCAAAGTGCCAAAATCCACAGGATCATTGAAAAAGCATGTGAATTCCAGAAAAATATCTACTTCTCCTTTATTGACTACACCAAAGTCTTTGACTCTGTGGATCACAGTGAACAGCAGAAATTCTTAAATAGATGGGAATGCCAGACCACCTTACCTGCCTCCTGACAAATCTGTATGCAGGTCAAGAAGCATCAATTAGAACTGCACATGGAGCAACAGACTAATTCCAAATTGGGAAAGGATTAAGCCAAGGTTGTAATATTGTCTTGCTTACTTAACTTACATGCACAGTACATCATGTGAATGCCAGGCTGGATGAAGCACGAGCTGGAATCAAGATTGTCAGCAGTAATATTAATAACCTCAGATTCAAGAATGACACAAGCCTTATGGCAGAAAGCAAAGAAGAACTGAAGAACCTCTTGATGAAAGTGAAAGAAGAGAGTGAAAAATTTGGCTTAAAACTCAACATTCAGAAAACCAAGATCATGGCTTCTGGTTCCATCACTTCATAGTAAAGATGGGGAAACAATAGAAACTGAAGACTTCATTTCTGGGGGGGCTCCAAAATCACTGCAGATGGTGACTGCACCCATGAAATTAAAAGACACTTGTTCCTTGAAAGAAAAGCTATGAAAAACCTAAATAGCATATTAAAAAGAAGAGACAATGCTTTGCTGACAAATGTCCATATAGTCAAACCTATGGTTTTTCCAGTAGTCATGTATGGATGTGTGTTTGACCATAAAGAAAGCTGAACACATAAGAATTGATGCTTTTAAACTGTGGTGTTGGAGAAGACTCTTAAGAGTCTTTGGACTGCAAGGAGATCAAACAAATCAATCCTAAAGGAAAGCAGTCTTGACTATTCATCAGAAGGACTAATGCTGAAGCTGCAACTCCAATACTTTGGCCACCTGATGCAAAGAACTGGCTCATTTGAAAAGACCCTGATGCTGGGAAAGATTGAAGTCAGAAGGGGAGGACAGAAAATGAGATGGTTGGGTGGCATCACTGACTTGATGGACATGAGTTTGAGCAAGCTTCAGGAGTTGGTTTTGGGCAGGGAAACTGGCATGGGACAGGCCATGGGGTTTCAAAGAATTGGACAGAATTGAGGGACTGAACTGAACTGATTATACTCACGCATACTGCAAGGTTTTAGTTGGTGTCTCCCTTTCTTCTGTAATTTGTCTGCCTCTTCCACTAAAATGATTCTCTACCAGGGCATAATTTTAGTTTGTCTCATCTTGGATTTTAGCCTCAATATCTAAAATTGTGCTCAACTCATACCAGGAATAAAATAAATGGTTGCTAAATGAATGAACTGTTTGACTCTTTCTTCTACTAGATTCTTAACTTTATGAGTAAAAAGCTTATACTTATCTGGTCCTTCTTTATCCTTGGTGTCTATTATTTCATAGTCATTCATCTTACAGATGAAAAAATAACAGAAACAAAGGATTAACTACAGAAAAACCATATAAGTTTTATTACACAACTTTCTTAAATTGGTGCTGCTCAGAAATTGAATGTTGACTACAATTTTGATTTTTAAATGATGTTAGATTTTAATTGAAATTAAAAATCTATATAGTACAGAGATAGAAAATTATAAAAATAAATTTTCTTAAAATAAGAATTACAGAGGCATCTCTGGTAGAAGCAAAATTTTCAAAGGTCAAGCATCTAAAAAGAAGTGGAAGTAAGAGTGTGAATTGACTTTCAATACTCTTTTATATTTGGCAAAATGGCTTCATTCACAGTTTTCCAATTTCCTAACTCTTTTGATAAAGACTTTAGAGAAACTATTGCTGATTACAACCATAACAGCGTAATAGGATAAATTTTATAACTTTTTCCAAATTGATAAGAATATTTTGAGACTAATCTGGATTTAAAAGAGAAACACAAGTAAATATAATACATAATAGTGGCATTTTAATAGTGGCTTTATAGTTCTTCAGATATATCAGTTTATGAAACATCACAACAAATAAAAGAGAACAACAAACAAACAAACACTGGGGGCTGAGAAGAGAAATATGTAATCTAAAAATAGCATATTCTTCCAGAATACCCATATCCCAAGTACAATCACAGCCTTCCAATAATAGAACAATGGTGAATGTACAATTCAGATTCTATCAGTCAAATCATAAGTGAACCTTAATCATAAATCCTTGTCTTTGGATCAAGCAGGTCATTGGGTGCAGCAGATATGTTATAGAACTGCTATGCCTGTCTTTTCTCTTTCCTTGGTAATAGGTTATTTACCCCACTGCTTTTCCTACACAGCTGTCAGATCCAAGCATTGATTTCTTGTAATAGCCTTTGCCTGACAGTTTTTAACATCACATAAATGAACGACTCTAATCACTCACATTCCATTGTGTTAAAATGTGGAGAAGTTGGCTCACCACTGCTGGAAATTTGTAGAAATACAAAAATCAAGTAGATGACCTTGCAAAGTCTTTTGTTATTTCCAGGGATATCTGGGTCAATGTATTTATATTTTAAGGAATGATAGCAGCACATTCTGACTTTTAGAGGGGAGCTGTAGGATGTGGATACTGAATAATGCACTGAGATTAGGCACCAATGGTTCCTGTAGTGATGGTTAATTACTTCCTCATTCCCTCCCTCTTATGGTACAAGGCCAGAAGGCAATGGCACCCCACTCCAGTATTCTTGCCTGGAAAATCCCATGGATGGAGGAGCCTGGTGGGGTGCAGTCCACAGGGTCGCGAAGAGTCGGACATGACTGAGCAACTTCACTTTCACTTTTCACTTTACTGCATTGGAGAAGGAAATGGCAACCCACTCCAGTGTTCTTGCCTGGAGAATCCCAGAGACGGGGAAGCCTGGTGGGCTGCCGTCTATGGGATCACACAGAGTTGGACACGACTGAAGCGACTTAGCAGCAGCAGCAGCAGCATGGTACAAGGAGCAACCTTAGTGTCAAAGCAAAATATACACCCTCCGGCATTCAAAATTGTTACTCACTTCTGACTTCCTAAATCTCCTCACTTCGTTATTCACCTTGATTGCTCCCAGGAGTCAAAGTACCTAGAACCTCAATCAAGGCATTTCCTTGTCTTAATGAAGGGAATTACCCAGTAGTCTGATCATAGTACCTCCCAGTGTTTTGTTGTTGTTGTTGTTGTTGTTGTTTTGTTTTGTTTTCCCCCAGAGTTAAAGGCAAATGTTTAATATATCACGTTAGAACACAAACTAATCAATGAAAGTCTCTAAGTTCAAAGAGACTCAGATAAATCTTCATTCGTAAGAAATTGAATCAGTTTCTCATTCTGATGAGTATTTTCACATTACATTTTACTACCACAAAATAAGTAAACGGACATATTAGTGTTAGTCTATCACTAAAAGATTCAAATTAGGAGACTGAAAGAAAACATTTTGTTTTTGTTTATTTTGAAAAAAAAAATCTATCCATTTTGAGGAACAAGGTATCGGTTTCCTATGGAGAGAACATTCTCACAGAGGTACTATATATAAGGTCAAGTCAGTCCACTTCATTTCTTGTTCTTTAGCAGATTTTGTGGTGCTGCCATTGTCCTGTTCAGGTTCAAGAAGCATATTCAGTGGTATTGTAACACCTTCATGAGGCAGCTTAAATTCTTATGCTCATGATCCCAAATTTACTTTGCTTCCAGCTCAGTATACTATGATTTCAAACTGAAGGGAGTTCTCAGTAATGCCACATTCAGTAATCTGTTTTAAAGTTTCAAGTACTTGGAACTAGAGTGTGATAATAACATTTATTCTAATAAATCATCCTATATTTGTTTTAATCATATAAGATGTCAAGAAAGATCATTCAAAATCATCCATGTATTTACAACTTACAGATAAAGCATGCATCAGTGGGTTTTGCTGTGCTCTAGGAGGTCATATTGCTGGTGAAAAGTAACAAGATTCATTGCAAGCTCATCCTCGTGACCTCTAAGGAGCCTAACTAACATCTTTACTAATATTAGGAAGAGATAAAGCAGGAGAAGGACAAAGACCAATGTAAGTATTAGCTTACATTTTTGTTACAAAGTGAATATTTCAAAGCAAAATTGTGCTGTAAATAGAAGTGAAGTGAAGTTGCTCAGTCATGTCCGACTCTTTGCAACCCCATGGACTGTAGCCTATCAGGTTCCTCCATCCATGGGATTTTCCAGGCAAGAGTGCTGGAGTGGATTGCCATTTTCTTCTCCAGGGGATCTTCCTGACCCAGGAATTGAACCCGAGTCTCCCGCATTGCAGGCAGACGCTTTACCGTCTGAGCCACCGGGGAAGCTAAAATGGTAAAATAATCATTTATTGGGGTTTCCCAGGTGGCTCAGTTGTAAAGAATCCACCTGCCAATGCAGGAGATGCGGGTACGATCCTTAGGTTGGCAAGATCACCTGGAGAAGGAAATGGCAACCCAGTCCAGCGCCCTTGCCTGGAAGATCCCACGGCCAGAGGCACTTGGTGGGCTGTAGTCCATGGGGTTGCAAAAGGGTCTGGCATGATTTAGTGAGTAAACAGCAACAACAACAATTATCTGTTTAGAGCTGACAATATAGATTATACTTAGGCTTTTGCATTCATCATCTTATTTAACTTGTATAATAATTCTCTGATTTAGAAACTGTCTTCTTTTTTTATCAATGAAGATATGAGACTTAGAAAAGTTTAATAACTTGTAATAAATAGGAGGGCTCATAAGAGCTGGAGATAAATGTTGACACCAGAGACTGAATACTTTAAAACAGTTATAAACTATTGTATTTACATTTATTTTAGAATGCATTTTAAATATTCTTTTGGCTAAATGATGAGAAAAACAGATATTCCTATTGCTCTATCTTCCTGAAAGTGAAATTTTAGTTCCCACTCTCCATGTAGTGTAACATTTTCTGCTAGTAAGCCTGAAAATCATACCATTTTCAAAGGAATTTATTTTAAAAGCAAAAAAAAAAAAAAAAAGTCAGCCAAAATATGTCAACGCTCTTGAATAAAGTGAAAGTGAAGTCACTCAGTCATGTCCAACTCTTTGCAACCCCATGGACTGTAGCCTACCAGGCTTCTCCATCCATGGGATTTTTCAGGATCCACCTGAGTGGATTGCCATTTCCTTCTCCAGGGGATCTTCCTGCCCCAAGGATAGAACCTGGGATGCTCTACCCTTCTGAGCCACCAGGGACTCTCGAATAGGTACATAGTAAATAAGGTGTATTTTTCTTTGAAACGGCGAAGAAGTTAAAAAATCAAACATATGCCAAGCGTAGAGAAAGAGGGCATAAATTTTCAATATTATAAATACATTCTAACCTAACTTAGAAATATCAGTATCAAATTTTTATTAATATTGTCAAGAATCAAAGCTCTAGAATTTTCTCTAGACTTTAGCATTACTGAAATTTTTTCTCAAAGATACATGTTGTCTCATTGTTTTTTATATTAGGTGATGATGTTACAGTCACCGGTTGGTAGCACTGACATGTCACTTTCTGTTTATTTTTTGGTATATTTTAAAAGAATCTGAATTTATGGCAAACTTAAAAAAAACTAAATAGTAAGGAATATCATTATAAGTAATTTCAACTATCTGCCTCAGTGGTGATAGTATACCATTCTGTCCATGATTTTGTCTGTGGGACTTAAAGAGAGGTAATTTTTTTCTAAATTTCAGACTTCTCATATGAATAATGCTTATCATAGTCTCACAATAAAAACCATTTATATTTTTTATGAAAACTAATTTAATTGATACAGATAATGAAGTTAGAGAAATTCATGGTTCATGAGCAGCACCTCACTTAATTACATAGCATAACCATTATTAAAAATTAAGTAAGTATATTTATATGTATATATAGTTTAATATTTTAACATGATTCCAATGCTTTGCTATATTTTCTCAGTCCCCCTTACCGTTTTCATGTATGACATATTCAAACATGCTTTTTCTACTAGTAGCCAGCTACTGTATTTTTTCATCAGAAGATTGCCCTCATGAATTATTTACAATATAGAGATGTTAACAGAAACCTTGATGATGTTTAAAAAAAAACTGTTCTAACCAATTAAGGGTCTTAAGCATCAATATAATGAAGAGCTCTGGCAAATTAATCTGAGAAACTTTCACAGAATTAACAAATCAGTGAGCTAGCAGGTTGCTTATAGACTTAAAAGATAAACTGAAGGACTAGTTTTGGGAAATGCATAAGAATTATGAGAAAAAAATCCAATTCTTGGGCAAAAGAAATGCTAGGTTTCCTCTCCATGGCATCATAGGCAAAGCCTGGCAGAATCTCTGGTGGTTACTTGATTCTATACAAGTTGCAGCATTTATTGGCTTGCCACTGACAAAATTATTTACAACTCTGTAGGGGAAAAAGATAAAATGTAGTAAATTGACAGTAATGCAGATGATTCCTATTAATAATAATGCAAGTGAGTTATTTTCCACTGGAGAATATAATTTCTACAATTCAAATTCTCATATGAACTAGCTTTAACAACTAACTGGTTCTCTCATTACTTTATTTTTGAATAAAAATATTCACCTGGGTATTTTATATTTGCATAATAACTTTTTGGAAAATAAAATATACCTTAATGTAACTGAAAACAAGCAGTTGCAGCCATTCCCAAGTTAAGCGACATGACAGAGCCTAGATAACAGACTGCTGCTAACACTTTGGAGGTAAGTGGTAGGAACAATGTAGAATATTAGGCATGTATTTGGTTTATGCTGCCACTTTTTTCACAATCTAAAAAGAAACAATGCACTTGACCCAGAATTGACAAACATAGAAGAAAATAAAATAGTATTGCACATTAAATAAGCTGGTCTTAAAAGTGTTACAGATCCATTATTGCTAATTTTTCAATAGCCTTAAAGCAACATGAGTAGGACACCAGGCTCTTAGGTTTCCTGAGAGGTAGGGGGAGGAAGAATCATTTAAATTTTAAGTGTTCTGCCAGATAAAATAACAGGCATTGATTGTTAGCACATGGAAATTAGCCAAGGATATAAGATGGAATTTTATTATTTTTGTAGAAATCAGAACCCCATCCAACATAATTAAACATTACCAATGACAATAAAACCCAATAAGAAAATAAAGCAACTAGTGCCCCCCCCCAAACTTCTTTCAACAGTACTGTTTTTGTGAAATACAGTCCCCTCAAGGAAAGGCATCCTCTCTAATACATACTTCAGCTGTAGTATTCAAGTATGACAGGAAGAGTGAATCTCTTAGCACTCAGAGCTAGGGTTGCTGTATATTCTGGTTAATGAGCAACAAGTTCAATATGACTTGAAAACTACTATCAACCAGCAATTAATAGGAATTTCTGATGTTTCCTTTTCTGAATAAATATTGTAATATTTTTCTTAGGTTTCTCCCATATTCATGCTGCTGTTTAGTTGCTATGTCATGTACAAATCTTTGTGACCCCATGGACTGTAGCCCACCAGGTTCCTCTGTCCATGGGATTTCCCAGGCTAGAATACAGTAGTAGGTTGCCATTTCCCTCTCCAGGGATTAAACCCAGGGATCTAACCCAAATCTACATGGCAGGCAAATTTTTCACCACTGACTGAACAGGAAGCCCCTCCCTAATCATACCTGGCTGTGTAAGTGGCAGGTAAATTAACTCTTACTTTATATCACAAGATCACAAGGAAGTAAATTTTGTCCATATGAAGGCAATTCAAATTCACTGTAATTTTATCTTGGTACAATAAATTGAAATAATATGTGTATGTTGTGAATATGTTCTTTGTCTAAAATTTTTATTATAGATAGTTTATAATGCTGTGTTACTTTCTGCTGTAATCAGTTATACATATATGTGTGTGTGTGTGTGTGTGTGTTCAGTTAAGTTCAGTATTGTCTGACTATCTGTGACCCCATGAACTGCATGCCAGGCCTCCCTGTCCATCACCACCTCCCAGAGTTTACACGAACTCATGTCCATCGAGTAGGTGATGCCATTTAACCATCAAATCATCTGTCATCCCTTCTCCTCCTGCCCTCAATTTTTCCCAGCATTAGGGTACTTTCAAATGAGTCAGCTCTTCGCATCAGGTGGCCAAAATATTGGAATTTCAGCTTCAGTATCAGTCCTTCCAAAGAACACCCAGGACTGATTTCACGTAGGATGGACTGGTTGGATCTCGTGGCAGTCCAAGGGATTCCCAAGAGTCTTCTCCAACACCACAGTTCAAAAGCAGCAATTCTTCATGCTCAGCTTTCTTCACAGTCCAACTCTCACATCCATACATGACCACTGGAAAAATCATAGTCTTGACTAGATGGACCTTTGTTGGCAAAGTAATGTCTCTGCTTTTCAATATGCTATCTAGGTTGGTCATAACTTTTCTTCCAAGGAGTAAGTGTCTTTTAATTTCAAGGCTGCAATCACCATCCGCAGTGATTTTGGAGCCCCCAAAAATAAAGTCAGCCACTGTGGCCACTGTTTCCCCATCTATTTGCCACGAAGTGATGGGACTGGATGCCACAATCTTAGTTTCTGAATGTTGAGCTTTAAGCCAGCTTTTTCACTCTCCTCTTTCACTTTCATCAAGAGGCATTTTAGTTCCTCTTCACTTTCTGCCATAAGGGTGGTGTCATCTGCATATCTGAGGTTATTGATGTTTCTCCCAGCAACCTTGATTCCTGTTTGTGCTTCTTCCAGCCCAACGTTTCTCATGGTGTATTTTGATATAAGGTAAATAAGCAGGGTGACAATATAGAGCCTTGCCATACTCCTTTTTCCTATTTGGAACCAGTCTATTGTTCCATGTCCAGTTCTGACTGTTGCTTCCTGACCTGCATATAGATTTCTCAAGGGACAGGTCAGGTGGTCTGGTATTCCCATCTCTTTCAGAATTTTCCACAGTTTATTGTGATCCACACAGTCAAAGTCTTTGGCATAGTCAATAAAGCAGAAATAGATATTTTTCTGGAGCTGTCTTGCTTTTTCGATGATCCAGCAGATGTTGGCAATTTGATCTCTGGTTCCTCTGCCTTTTCTAAAAGCAGCTTGAACATCTGAAAGTTCACAGTTCACGTATTGCTGAAGCCTAGCTTGGAGAATTTAGAACATTACTTTACTAGCATGTGAGATGAGTGCAATTGTGTGGTAGTTTGAGCATTCTTTGGCATTGCCTTTCTTTGGGATTGGAATGAAAACTGACCTTTTCCAGTCCTGTGGCCACTGCTGAGTTTTCCAAATTTGCTGACATATTGAGTGTAGCACTTTCACAGCATCATCTTTCAGGATTTGAAATAGCTCAACTGGAATTCCATCACCGCCACTAGCTTTGCTCATATACTTCCTAGGGCCCACTTGACTTCACATTCCAGGATGTCTGGCTCTAGGTGAGTGATCACACCATCATGATTATCTGGGTCATGACGATCTTTTTTGTACAGTTTTGTGTATTCTTGCCACCTCTTCTTAATATCTTCTGTTACTGTTAGGTCCATACTATTTCTGTCCTTTATCGAGCCCATCTTTGCATGAAATGTTCCCTTGGTATCTCTAATTTTCTTGAAGAGATCTCTAGTCTTTCCCATTATATTGTTTTCCTCTATTTCTTTGCATTGATCACTGAGGAAGGCTTTCTTATCTCTCCTTGCTATTCTTTGGAACTCTGTATTCAAATGGGTATATCTTTTCTTTTCTCCTTTGCTTTTCGCTTCCCTTCTTTTCACAGCTACTTGTAAGGCCTCCTCATACAACCATTGTGTTTTTTTGTATTTCTTTTTCTTGGGTATGGTCTTGATCCCTGTCTCCTGTACAATGTCATGAACCTCTGTCCATAGTTCATCAGGCACTCTTTCTATCAGATCTAGTTCCTTATATCTATTTCTTAGTTCCACTGTATAATCATAAGGTATTTGATTTAGGTCATATCTGAATGGTCTAGTGGTTTTCTGCACTTTCTTCAATTTCAGTCCGAATTTGTCAATAAGGAGTTCATGATCTGAGCCACAGTCAGCTCCCGATATTGTTTTTGCTGACTGTATAGTTTGTGTGTATATATATATCTCCACTCTTTAAGCTTTCTTTTTCATATAAGTCATTACAGAGTTGAGTAGAGGTTCCTATGCTATACATATTTATTTATAGTAGTTACTTATTTTATATATAGTAATCAGAGAAGAAAGCCATATTGATTCCTGCAATTATCATTGAATTATTTAGTCTGCTATTGTGTTATTATTAGTAGTGTAATCTGACAATTCTCTCTCATTTTATTAAGCACAAGGATAAGTCCTCCACCTAATATCTCTTTGTACTGACTGACTAGCTGGAAATACTCATGGAAATATTCATTAGCCATACACATAAAATGGTGTATTATGGTGTTGTTGATACAATATATGCAACTTCCTCATCCGTTAGTTCTTTGAGGATTAGAGAATCAATTAATTATGTTTCCTGGATTCTCTCCAGTATAATTTTAAAATTTATTATACTCTTAGAGTCCATGAGCATTGTTATCTTTACCATGTAAAACCAGCAGTTGCACATTGATTTTTACAACAAAACTAAAAATAAATGCACAAGTGACTTTGGATCATTTCTCTCTTAGTCTGTCCAAATTCTAGAATCCTATTCTTTGGGTTAACGTGCATCAAAGTTTTGGAAGAAACAGTGAACTATGTTACACCTAGATACTTGATTTAGTATTCCCAGAAGGAATATGAAATGTGTTTCTGACATTGTTACATTGACTTGCACAGATCCATGCTTTATTATCTTCATATTTTTAAAATAATTTATATTATTAACTCTGAGTAAAAATCAAATATGAAATTTTCTCCTTTTTTTCTTTTTCCTCCTTTCATTTGGAGCTTATTCACAGGTTTCTGATAAATAAAGGATCCTTTTGTGGAAATCTGTGGAAGTGGTTCTAAGAGCATGTTCAGACTTTGATATCTCTTTTGGCTCAGTTTTCCCAGACATCCAAGACCAAGACATGGATTTGAGTGAAAAAGTGAAAGTGTTAGTCACTCAGTTGTGTCTGACTCTTTGTGATCTCATGGACTGTAGCCCACCAGGTTCCTCTGTTCATGGAATTCTCCAGGCAAGAATACTAGAGTGGGTAGCCATTCGCTTCTTCAGGGGATGTTCCTGACCCAGGAATTGGACCCAGGTCTCCTGCATTGCAGGACATTTCTTTACCATCTGAGTCACCAAGGAAGCCTGAGGAATAGTTTATTTGGCTGTCCAAAGAGAGACTGGCACGTGCATACAGTGGCAAAGCCAATATTTATTACCCCTTTTCTCTTAATATCAGAACCCACTGGGGATTGATAATATGCAAGGTTTTAAAACAACCAAAGGTTATTTCCTTCTTATGAAGGAGATAAACATAAGACAAACCATGATATGATACAGAATCAGAAAAGCCAGAAACTTGGGATGGGAGAAAAGTGACAGAGAATCACGTAGACTGAGATGCAGGGAGTTAGGAAAAGACTGCTTGAAAAATTTCATGTAATGCAATTAAATGCACCAATCTTTCTTCCTTAACTTATGCAAGGAATAGAGTATTCTTCCTCTTGCTCTCCTTTCTTTTTAGATTGTAGTCATATCACACAGCTTTAGTCAACGCAAAGTATGATGCTTCAATATTTTACCAGAAATGCAGGCTTAATAGTAGAAACTCCAGCAGCCATTTTTGCATCTACAAGTAAAAAGCTATGAAAATTTCCAACATTGTATTTGACTTCTTTAAGCCACTGAATCAATGTCAAAAATTATTCCCTCCAGTCTTCTTACTAAGTGGGAAAACTTGATTAAACTACTGTGGTCAGTCTATGTTACATGCAGCAAAATACAAATCCTAACTGAAATACTCTTCTCAACCGTGCTTGAGCCCTGAGTCCTGAGCTTTCCAGGCTTCCAGCCTGAAATAATAAACCTCTTGTTTTCTATAGGGCAGGAGGAAGAATATGTTATTCCCTGCATGAGTTAAGGAAGAAAAATCTGTGTATTTAATTGCACTACATGAAATTTATCAAGCAATCTTTTCCTAAATCCCTGTGCCTCAGTTTACCTGATTCACATCCCCTTTTTCCCATTCCATGTTTCTGGCTTTTCTGATGATGTATCATATCATGGTTTGTCTTATGTTTATATCCATCTTATGAACTAAGGTTTTGTTCTTTCTCTGTCTAAAAATTCTAAATACTGCGTAATTCATTTCTCATTTTCCTCTTATCCAGTATTATTTTCTCTCCTACTATAAGACCTTGTATTTTTTCCTTTACTGAGATCATGTCAGATCTAATAGTTACTTAGAAAAAGTTTAAAATTCCTGCATAACCATCACAATTCTTTAGCAACTCTTTAAACATATTCAGGAATACACTCATTAAAGAAAATCTCTAATGCATCCTGAATTTTTCTCTGATTCCTACCTCAATCTGAGTCCTACTTATGACAGTTTGTTAAGTGATCATATGATTTCCTCAGCTACAAAAGACTGGCAAAGAGTCTTGCAGTGTGACATTTTTCTAATTTTAAATACTAATTCAACCGATGAATTTTCTTCACATTTGCTATAAAATATTTGAATAAGATGTGTTTCATTATTACATTTATAGATTTTAACAAAAAGTTTCATCACTTGAAATCTTGGAAAATTTTAAAAACAGTGAATAACTTAATTCTACCACAAATACATACGATGTCAAGTCCAAATATCTGAATTTAGTCCCACCTGTGGTGAACAGTTTCATAGAAAATTACACTGACAGCACTTTTTGTTCTATCTTTCATTTTAGAATTTCTTGAAGACAGCCAACATGAGTGTGCTCAGGCTGAATATAAGCACTGCCCCAAAATGCAGAGTAGTTACTATCCTTGGAAGACAGAGAGGAGGGCATGTAAACCACTGATAAATGTGCTAACTTTCAGATATTCCTGGGGACAAGGTAGGGAGGTTTCTCATGAGATTCCAGTGGAAAGAATCCTTCATCATCCATAGTAATAACATTAGCAGACATCTTAATAATGAATGTGCCTCTTCTTTCTCATCCTCTTGTTCTCTCACTTGTTGTACCTCAGATAATCATCCAAATAAACTATCTCTCAGGCTTCCTTGGTGACTCAGATGGTAAAGAAATGTCCTGCAATGCAGGAGACCTGGGTCCAATTCCTGGGTCAGGAATATCTCCTGAAGAAGCGAATGGCTACCCACTCTAGTATTCTTGCCTGGAGAATTCCATGAACAGAGGAACCTGGTGGGCTACAGTCCATGGGATCACAAAGAGTCAGACACAACTGAGTGACTAACACTTTCACTTTTTCACTCAAATCCTTGTCTTGGTTTTGGATGTCTGGGAAAACTGAGCCAAAAGAGATATCAAAGTCTGAACATGCTCTTAGAAACACTTCTGCCCAGATTCCCACAAAAGGATCCTTTATTTATCAGAAACCTGTGAATAAGCTCCAAATGAAAGGAGGAAAAACAAAAAAAGGAGAAAATTTCATATTTGATTTTTACTCAGAGTTAATAATATAAATTATTTAAAAAATATGAAGATAATAAAGGATGGATCTGTGCAAGCCAATGTAACAATGTCAGAAACACATTTCATATTCCTTCTGGGAATACTAAATCAAGTATCTAGGTGTAACATAGTTCACTGTTTCTTCCAAAACTTTGATGCACGTTAACCCAAAGAATAGGATTCTAGACTTTGGACAGACTAAGAGAGAAATGATCCAAAGTCACTTGTGCATTTATTTTTAGTTTTGTTGTAAAAACCAATGTGCAACTGCTGGTTTTACATGGTAAAGATAACAATGCTCATGGACTCTAAGAGTATAATAAATTTTAAAATTATACTGGAGAGAATCCAGGAAACATAATTAATTGATTCTCTAATCCTCAAAGAACTAACGGATGAGGAAGTTGCATATATTGTACCAACAACACCATAATACACTATTTTATGTGTATGGCTAATGAATATTTCCATGAGTATTTCCAGCTAGTCAGTCAGTACAGAGAGATATTAGGTGGAGAACTTACTCACCGTTGTGCTTAATAAAATGAGAGAGAATTGTCAGATTACACTAATAATAATAACCCTATAGAAGACTAAATAATTCAATGACAATTATAGAAATTAACATAGCTTTCTTCTCTCATTACAAATCTCCCATGCTCTTATTATAATAAGGGAGGCAGATTGTCTACAATAAATTGTGAAAAGCCAGTAGTGACTTAGGCAACGAAGGCCTACCATCAATTTTGATAGGTTAAAATAATTCTGGTTGGGTTTGAGTATATTTATCAACTTTTTTTTTCCAAATGTAATTCAAAGAAAGAGAGATATAGTAAGTATGTACTATTATTTCACAGAACAAATAAAATCACACGTCGAAAGGAGACAATTGACAACTTAATTGTACTTAACTACATTCAAATGTTAGACTTGAAAATAAAATTCCAATATTTCACATAACTTTGCTTTTTTGATGGAAAGGAAACTATAATATTGCTTTTATTTAAGGCCTTTCTATTATGTAGTTATTTTGAATATGTCTATTATAATATATTTCTCTTTTTTTTGTCTTCATAACCAACTGACTCATAGATCAACTTAAATTATAAACCATTTCATTTAATTAATTTTGTCTAGGTTTATATTTTAAAATGACTGAAAGAAGAAAAAAGTTTGTATCATAACATATTTATACCTGACATGACCAAAACATTTGTTTACTATAATACTGATTCCTAAATTATAGAAATAAATTTTGAAATGTAATTATCATTCAGTATAAGACTTGCTAGACGTTGTTAAAATTATCACTGAATCTCTCTAGTGTGAAATGTGGTTTGACAATCTAGTCCAGTTTATTATGTCAGACTACCTGTATATTTTCATTACCATATTGATAGCATAACACATATTACATTCAAGACATTTTACAATAAAACTATACACAATATTCCAAAAGCATAGGCATACATGAAGGCATGATGTCAGAAAGGGGATGCAGTATAAACTCAACTAATAGATAATATCCAGAGTTTTGAACGAGGTCTATGAATGCTGTATAAGGCTAGGCGGATGTGTAGTTCCCATATGAATAACAGGTTCATAAATTAGAATTATAATCAATGAGTATAATGTAAATACAAATGACAGATGGGTTTTAGCTATCCTACTTCAATAAATAAACTGGAATAATTTTAATTTGGTCAGATCTTGATTTCTAACATTTTACAGTAGAGAACCACCTGCCCACACACTCACACACATCCAAAATAAGGGATTGGGAAGACATAACACCTTTAGCACAAATTTTTAAGAAATTAGCTTGGCTTTGTAGACTAATTAGTGCATGTACTATTTTGAATGTTTCATGACCATAACATGTAAACCATATCAAAACTACACATTTATATTAACACCAAAACCACACATGGTGGAAGTGAAGTCGCTCAGTCATGTCCAACTCTTTGCAACCCCATGGACTGTAGCCTACCAGGCTCCTCTGTCCATGGGATTTTCCAGGCAATAGTACTGGAGTGGATTGCCATTCCCTTGTCCAGAAAACTATACATATATATTTATAAATATATGACAATGTTACAGAATTATTTCATGCCATCATCATACACAATTTTAAAAGTTTATGACTTTAAAATATAATTTTTTTTTCCCTAGATGAGAGATTCACAACCTCTAAGCCATGGACCAGTATCTTCTGTTAGATTAGCAGCAACATTAATTAGCAGCCAAAGATGGAGAAGTTCTATAGAGTTAGCAAAAGCAAGACTGGGAGCTGACTGTGGCTCAGATCATGAACACCTTATTGACAAATTCAGACTTAAAGTGAAGAGCGTGGAGGAAACCACTAGAACATTCAGGCATGACCTAAATCAATTCCCTTATGACTATACAGTGGAATTGAGAAATAGTTTTAAGGGATTAGATCTGATAGACAGAGTGCCTGATGAACTATGGACAGAGATTCATGACATTTTACAGGAGACAGGGATCAAGACCATCCTCAAGAAAAAGAAATGCAAAAAAGCACAATGGCTGTCTGAGGAGGCCTTACAAATAGCGGTAAAAAGAAGGGACATGAAAAGCAAAGGAGAAAAGAAAAGATAGACCCATTTGAATACAGAGTTCCAAAGAATAGCAAGGAGAGATAAGAAAGCCCTTCTCAGAGATCAGTTGAAAGAAACAGAGGAAACAATATAATGGGAAAGACTAGAGATCACTTCAAGAAGATTAGAAATACCAAGGGAACATTTCATGCAAAGATGGGCTCAATAACGGACAGAAACAGTATGGACCTAACAGAAACAGAAGATATTAAGAAAAGATGGCAAGAATACACAAAACTGTACAAAAAAGATCTTCAAAACCCAGATAATCATGAAGGTGTGATCACTAACACTCACTTAGAGCTCGACATCCTAGAATGTGAAGTCAGGTGGGCCTTAAGAAGCATCACTATGAACAAAGCTAGGGGAGGTGATGGAATTCCAGTTGAGCTATTTCAAATCCTGAAAGATGATGCTGTGAAAGTACTTCACTCAGTATGTCAGCAAATTTGGAAAACTCGGCAGTGGCACAGGACTGGAAAAGGTCAATTTTCATTCCAATCCCAAAGAAAGGCAATGCCAAAAAATGCTCAAACTACCACACAATTGCACTCATCTCACATGCTAGTAAAGTAATGTTCTAAATTCTCCAAGCCAGGCTTCAGCAATACGTGAACCATAAACTTCCAAATGTTCAAGCTGCTTTTAGAAAAGGCAGAGGAACCAGAGATCAAATTGCCATCTGCTAGACCATCAAAAAAGCAAGAGAGCTCCCAAAAAAACATCTATTTCTTCTTTATTGACTATGCCAAAGACTTTGACTGTGTGGATCACAATCACTGTGGAAAATTCTGAAAGAGATGGGAATACCAGACCACCTGACCTGCTTCTTCAGAAACCTTTATGCAGGTCAGGAAGCAACAGTTAGAACTGGACATGGAAAAAAAGACTGGTTCCAAATAGGAAAAAGTGTATATCAAGGCTGTATATTGTCACCTGCTTATTTAATTTGCATGCAGAGTACATCATGAGAAACGCTGGGCTGGAAGAAGCACAAGTTGGAATCAAGATTGCCAGGAGAAATATCAGTAACCTCAGATATGCAGATGACACCACACTTATGGCAGAAAGTGAAGAGGAACTAAAAAGCCTCTTGATGAAAGTGAAAGAGGAGAGTGAAAAAGTTGACTTAAAGCTCAACATTCAGAAAACTAAGATCACGGCATCCAGTCCCATCACTTCGTGTCAAATAGATGGGAAAACAGTGTACACAGTGGGTGACTTTATTTTTCTGAGCTCCAAAATCAATGCAGATGGTGATTGCAGTCATAAAATTAAAAGATGCTTGCTCCTTGGAAGGAAAGGTATGACCAACCTAGACAGTATATTAAAATGCAGAGGCATTACTTTACCAAAAAAGGTTCATGTAGTCAAGGGTATGATTTTTTCCAGTAGTCATGTATGACTGTGAATGTTGGACTATAAAGAAAGCTGAGCACCGAGGAATTCATGCTTTTGAACTGTGTTGTTGGAGAAGACTCTTGAGAGTCCATTGGACAGCAAGGAGATACAACCAGTCTATCCTAAAGGGGATCAGTCCTGGGTGTTTATTGGAGGGACTGATGTTGAAGCTGAAACGCCAATATTTTGGACACCTGAATGCAGAGAGCTGACTCGTTTGAAAAGTCCCTAATGCTGGGAAAGATTGAGGACAGGAGGAGAAGGGGATGACAGAGGATGAGATGGTTGGATAGCATCATCAAAACAATGGAAATGGGTTTGGGTGGATTCCGGGAGTTGGTGATGGACAGGGAGGTCTGGCGTGCTGTGATTCGTGGGGTCGCAAAGAGTCAGACATGACTGAGTAATTGAACTGTATTGAACTGAAATAACTAGGAAAAAAAATGAAAAGTGTTAGTGGCTCAGTTGTATCCAAATTTTTGCCACCCCACAGACTGTAGCTCTCCAGTCTCTTCTGTCCATGAAGGTGTCCAGGCACCAATACTGTAGTGGGTTGCCATTTCCTTATCCAGAGGATCTTTCCAACCCAGGGATCAAACCTGTATCTCCTGCATTACAAGCAATTTCTTTACAGTCTGAGACAAGGGGATGGGGGTGGTACCAGGTTAGAACCAAAGTACACAATAAATGTAATGTGTTTGAATCATCCCCAAACCATCCCCCCACTCCTTGGTCTATGAAAAAGTATCTTCATTGAGACTGGTCCCTAGTGCCAAAAGGTTGGGCACTGCTGCCCCAAATTACATACTATATAGAAAACAGAATCTTGTACTTTGATGATAATTGCTACTAAATGTAGACTTTAGGATACATTCCCTAAACTTCAATCTTAACCCTGGATGTTAAAAAAAAGTAACTAAGATAAGTGTTTAAAATATCCTTACTTCAATGAAGAAAAGGGCTTTTAAAGATTGTGTCTGCAGGTGACTCTAATGATCATTGACTTTGTAAAGACAATGAAAAAAAAAATAGATACTGGGAAAAATTATTTTTCCAGCACACGTTTTTGATGCATTTCACACCCATTTTGCTCTTTGTGTCATGTATGTAAGCTCAGTCTCTTGCTTTGTAACCCTTTGTGCTCTAGCCCACCGGCCACCTCTGTCCATGAAATTTCCCAGGCAAGAATACTGGAGTGGGTTGCCATTCCCTCCTATATGGGATTTTCCCAATCCAAGGATCAAACCAACATCTCCTGTGGCTCCTATATCACATGTGGATTCTTTACTCACTGAGCCATCATGGAAGCCCTTTGTTCTTTTAATATCTTCCCTAACACACATAGAGAAAAAGGAAAAACATCCAGTCTTAATACAACTTAAGAAAACCAATGGTGGTTTGAAAAATTGTCATTTGGGAAATAGCTAAACTAATCAGCAGTTTGCTGAATATTATTATTTTATGTTCTTGCTTTACCCCAGCCATTCTCTTGCCAAGATCAGCTTACCTGGTCCTAGGCTCAAATATAGATCAAGCTTGTTTTCTACTTTGTGAAAATAAGTAAAATAAGGCTAAATTAATCAGATAATCAATATAAGTAAATTCATTAAGTAGTTAATGAATGGTTAGTTAAAAGACACAACAAAGAAGCCCTACCCCTACCAAATTAAATACAAGTTACTTAAGATATGGGCTACACCAAAATTTTCCAAACTTAAGACAGTACTTGTTGCTGTTCAACTGCTCATTTCTGTCCAACTCTTTGCAGCCCCATGGACTGAAACACCCCAGGCTTCCCTGTCCTTCACCATCTCCTAGAACTTGCTAAAACTTATATCCATTGAGTCAATATGCCATCCAACCATCTCATCCCCTACTGTCCCATTCTCCTCCTGCCTTCAATCTTTCCCAGTATCAGGGTCTTTTCTAAAGAGTCAGCCCTTCGCATCATGTGGCCAAAGTACTGGAGCCTCAGTTTCCGCATCAGTCCTTCAGTGAGTATTCAGGAATGATTTCCTTTAGAACTTACTGGTTTGATCTCCTTTCAGTCCAAGGGACTCTTAAGAGTCTTCTCCAACAGCACAGTTCAAAAGAAACAGTTCTTCAGTGCTAAGCCTTCTTAATTGTCCAATTCTCACATCCATACACGAATACTGGAAAAACTATAGCTTTGACTATATGGACTTCTGTCAGCAAAGTAATATCTCTGCTATTTAATATGCTGTCTAAGGTTGTCATATCTTTTCTTCCAAGGAACAAGTGTCTTTTAATTTCATGGGTGCAGTCACCATCTGCAGTGATTTTGGAGCCCAGGAAAATAAAATTTCTCATTGTTTTCATTGTTTCCCCATTTGTTTGTCATGAAGTGATGGGACCAGATGCCATGATCTTCGTTCTTCTAAATGTTGAGTTTTAAGCCAGCTTTTTTATTTCCTTCTTTCACTTTCATTAAGAGGCTCTTTATTTCTTCTTCGCTTTCTGCCATAAGGGTGGAGTTATCTGTGTATCTGAGGTTATTTATATTTCACCTGGCAATCTTGATTCTAGCTTGTGCTTCTTCCAGCCCAGCATTTCACATGATGTACTCTGCATACAAGTTAAATAAGCAAGGTGACAATATACAGCCTTGATGTACTCCTTTCCCAATTTGGAACCAGCCCATTGTTCCATATCCGGTTCTGTTTCTTCTTGACCTGCATACAGATTTCTCAGGATGCAGGTAAGGTGGTCTGGTATTCCCATCTATTTCAGAATTTTCCACAGTTTGTTGTGAACCACATTATCAAAGACTTTAGTGTAGTCAGTGAAGTAGAAGCAGATGTTTTTCTGAAATTCTCTTGCTTTTTCAATGATCCAACAGATGTTGGCAATTTGATCTCTGGTTCCTTGCCTTTTCTAAATCCAGCTTGAACATCTAGAATTACTCAGTTCACATACTGTTGAAGCCTTGCTTGGAGAACTTTGAGCATTACTTTGCTAGTTTTTGAAATAAGTGCAATTGTGTGGTAGTTAGAACATTCTTTGGCATTGCCTTTCTTTGGTACTGGAATGAAAACCAACTTTCAGTCCTGTGACCACTGCTGAGGTTTCCAAATTTGCTGGCATTTTGAGTGCAGCACTTTAGCAGCATCATCTTTTAGGATTTGAAATAGCTCAAATGGAATTTCATCACCTCCTCTAGCTTTATTTGTAGTGATGCTTCCTAAGGCCCACTTCACTTTTCACTCCAAGATATCTGGCTCTAGGTGAATGATCACACCATGATCATTATCTGGGTCATTATGATCATTTTTTGTATAGTTCTTCTATGTATTCTTGCCACCTCTTCTTAATAGCTTCTGTTTCTGTTGGGTCCATACTCTTTCTGTTCTTTATTGAGCCCATCTTTGCATGAAACAGTCCCTTACTATGTAATTTTCTTGAAGAGATCTCTAATCTAGATCTTAAAGAAATCACAGTCTAGATGGTCCATATCTGCATTTACTAAGTGCTACTTTTCCTTTTCTACCTACTCTTTTGCAAAATGAGTTCTCCTACTTTATAAATCAAAGGCATTTTTCTCACCTAACATCAGTCTTATTTTGGCATATCATTACTCCACGTATAAAAAATTTCAAAACAAAAGTGCAACAGGAAATATTGTTTTTAAAGGGGATTTTTTTGTGTGTGATTAATCAAGGCACAGTTAATCTCTCTGGGACTTTTCTATATAATCATTTTGTTAAAATAAGGTATTTTGCCTCATTGGTATGTCGTTAAATTTGATCTTGCAGAGAAAATGGGCAATGGGAGATTTTAGATCTTCCATTCCTAAATGTCTTTGAGTAATACATGTCCCTTATGAGAGAGTGCTGTGAGAACAAAGCTAAGAAAGCACTGATTTTTAAAAAATCAAGTGGTATGTTTTCTCACAAACTTAAACAGAAGTTCTTAGCTACTCTTTTCTCAGTTATAATTGTTAAAACAAAGTACTTCAAACAGCAAAAGAAATTCTATTGGCACTGACCCAAATAAATGTTTTCAAAACTATAATTTTTTTAGAGTTATATTGGATATGGGTCAACTTTAAAGATTTGTATACTTTCTTATATATATATTATGTCTATTATTTACAAAAGTACTTCCAAACTTTTTGCACAAATCATGAAATATTTACTCTATAATTTATTCTCACTTTATTTCTGAATGTTTAATGTATTTTAACTTCTAATAATAAAAATATAAAATCAAATGATAGTTGCTAAAGCTATTCTTTTAAATAATATAAGCCTTTATCTTTCACTAACTTCACAAAATAATTTGATAGTGATGTCTAATGAAATTAATGGAGTTATAAGTGAATATTTACATGTGATCTTTAAATATTTATAAAGCAAGATAAAAAGCTTCAAAACACTCATGTTTAAAGTAATTATTGAAGTAATGACATTTTTATATCTTAATTATTATTTCATAAATATTTTATAAATTTATCTGTGCATTACAATGATTTGGAAAATTTTGTAGGAAGAAATCATTTATTCATGTTAAAAAACTTATTATGTTTGGGCTGTGTCTACTATGATTTGACTGCTATTAGTAATAAAGCTTATAGAACATAATCTGCAATGTATTTTTCATTGTATTTTTAATGTTTTATGCCATGTATAAAAACAGTTCCATCTACTTCACAAATAAAGTCCCTCTTTGTTTGACAGAAAGTAAATCAAATTTGCCAAATTGGTACAGACTGATTATTGATTTGCGTAGGTGGTAGGAATGTGCTTTGTATATTCATTCCACACACTGGAAGAGATAAATATATACATATGATATTTTGACCAAAAAATCCAAGGAATATAAAAGCATTTTGTTCAAAAATGAAGTGTTGATGTAGACATACTGAAATTAACTTAAAAAGTATATTGACAACTCTTTCTAATTAAACTGGGCAAAAAAAGTTGCCATGAACTGAAACAAATATTACAGACATAATTATTACTCTTGCTAGAGACTTTATGATATAAACTTAACATAGTTCATAGTTCTGAACTGAGTAAATGCAAATTCTTTTGTAGATCAATTGAGTTTTAATTTACTGTTTTTAATAAATGAAAAAAATTAATAGTTTTCAGTTTTTATGTCAGTTTAATATGTTATAAGTTTTGTCTGAATTATAATCTAGGAGGATTATAAAGAATTCAGCAACTTTTCTTTAATAAACCCCATGTACTTATAAAAATGAAAATCAGTATGCAATCATATTGATGACAAACCCAATACATTTTTATAAAATGGTAACAATTCATGGATTTTTAAAAAAATTGCTTACTAATCTCATTAAGAGATTGAGTTTTAATTAACTGTACTTATTTTCTAATAATTATCAGTAGTATACTTTCTTTCTTTATATTATTTATAATATTAATAATCTAATATAATTTTTATGTTTTTACTATTTGTGGCTTTATCTATAATCATAAGATTGTTGAAACTGTCAATATATAATGCATATTTTCATTTCAAAGCTATGATTGTCATCAATAAAAGTCTACTTACACAAAAATATATTAAACTAGAAAAATTCTGTAGCATAAGTGAAATGGAGTTTTAATCATGTAAATGAAGAACATACCCCTGAGGACAACAGGGTAATTACAAGTAATCTTAATGCATAATTATATTATGAAGTAGAACCATTTCTTGGCCTTAGAATACTGAGGTACCTCTACACTATGAAAGAATAAATAAATTTCTATATTGTCTGAGTCACTACACTGATTTTCTTCTTTACAGTAATGTAGCCTGTGACAGATTCCTTTCAATTTATTAATGTAAGGAGACAAGCAAATCAGTTGTTGGTTGAAAGACCAGGAGAATATTTCAATTTAGAATGAATGGGGAAAGTTCAGATTAATCTATGTGGAAAATTTAATAAGAAAATCCATGCATGTTGCATTGTAAAATTCAGCTTTGTGCCTCAGAAGAATCTGTATTCTTTCCATTTTTGTATGTATATTTTTGAGACAGGGTTGGAAACATGACATATTTATAAACTTTTCAGAAATAAAGTTACAGAGGCATTTCTCCGAGAGATATGACTTTTGTCATTGCTATTTCTCTGAGAAATTCTACATCATCAAAGCCTCATCATTTTGGTGATATACGATACTAATAAAGCACCATGATGACCATGATGATGTATATGTAAGTCATAACATATCATCACAATGGTATCTCTGAAGTGATTTATCAGGATAGTACATCACTATAGTGACATTCCATTGATGTTGAAGTGCCAGCAAGAATACAGCCTTCAGACTTAAAACCTTTATTTTAATAATGTGTTTTATATTTTCAGAAGTTATTTTTATGAGACATGAACTATTAAACTATGTCAGGTTGGTGAAAAAAAACCCAAGAAAGTAAAAATATTAAATCTGTGTTTTTTTACTACCACTGTAAAGGTACTGTTGCATAAAGATTTAAGTGCAGAAATTGTTTGAATTATTCAATTATTTCAAGCAATATTTTACTTCCATAAACCAATTAACTATAGCTAAAATTTTGGGTCCCAGATTTATGATGTTCTTTTTTTTTTTAACATATAGCACATTAAATTTAGTTTATAATACTCATGTGAAAAGAGATTTTATGTTCAAATTCCCTCTTGAAAACCGTTGAGAAAGTTGTATCTGAACATCAAAACATAAATGTCCAAATGAAATTATCAGCCCCAAGTCATAGGTGAATATATTTATTCTCCCAGTTCTCCAAGAGCTTAAAAACAAACATAAAACAGAAATTCATGTGATTACTTATCTAAGGGCAGAGTCAATACCTCACTTACTAAGATTTAAATTCGTGAAATTTATGAAGTTAAATAGAATGCTATATCATTGTGACTGCTGACCCTTTCATCTGTGGTGGACTGGGATGGAGGTGTAATAACTAGTGTAATGTTTCTGGCTTTTAAGTGACATGGAGGAAAAAGTAATTATAAGGATTGTTGCCATGTATCATTGCTAAGCCAATTAGGGGGAAACAGCAGGCCCAGATTGATAGTGGGAGAGTCTCCTTGACAGTATTTGCAGAGATGTTTAACTCGTGGGCTCTTCCCTGGTGGCTAAGAGGTTAAAGTGTCTGCCTCTAATGCGGGAGACCTGGGTTCGATCCCTGGGTTGGGAAGATCCCTTGGAGAAGGAAATGGCAATCCACTCCAGTATTCTTGCCTGGAGAATCCCATGGACAGAGGAGCCTGGTGGGCTACAGTCCATGGGGTCGCAAAGAGTCAGACACAACTGAGCGACCTAACTAACTTAACTCGTGGAACCAGGGGATGTACAGGAATCCCCCAGGGAAGAGCAGGCAGAGGATGTAGATCTCATATAGCTAAAATTGTCAGTCTCAAGTCTGGGAATGTATGATACGTTCTGTCACATATTTTGGTGACAGTAGCAACAATCCATTGTAAAATGGACATGGTACATATAACGTTGGGCTTGAGTAGATTCAGAAGGCACAAAGAAGCTACATGAACACTTTGGACTCTGATTTTTTTCGGCTCACTTACAGCCTATAAAGTGCTCCCAATAACCAGCTGACATTGATAGAAAAAGGCCAAGATTGTTTTATGAATGGGTCAGACAAGTATGCAGGAACAAGCTGAAAATATGTCTTCTACACTGCAGTCCCATTTAAGGGTAAGCCTGAATGACAATGGTGAGGGGAAATCTTCCTACTGGGCAGAACTTGCGTATAGCTCCTGATCACTGGCTCTGCCTTGTGGGCAAACAAACAATGCCTCAACTTACTTATTATACAGGAGCCTGAAAGGAGAACTGAGAAAAGGGAATTGAGGAGAAGACATGGGGAAAATGTGTGTTATAGATACACTGGATTGGGAACAAGTTGAAAGAATCATTTTATTGCACAATAATACTCACCAGAAGACATTCACTAAACAGAAGCACTAATATATATATATATATATATATATATATATATATATATATATATATATATATATATATATATATATATATATATATATATATATATATATATATATATATTTCTAAGTCTGTTAGTGATTTCCAAATGGAACGTTTGCAGTTACCTCAAGTGGTCCAAAAGCAAACACATCAGGAAACTTCTTAAAACTGACTTATTTTCATTGCTTATTAATATTAATTGATTTGTAACACTGTTTACTTAGATTTTTAGAAAGTTTTATCGGAACAAATGTCATTCTCCTTGTAAACCATCTGTAGATATTTGACAGAGTTTTTGAGAGTCATATAGATTTGTTTGTCAACAAAGAATTCAAAACAGCTATAAATATATTCAAAATCAATTTGCTGTAACTGATCTCAGTTATCTATCTGAGATAGATAGATCTATCTATTTTCTCTATCATCTATGTAGAGGAGACATAAAAACAGATGCCTGGGAATGGAAACCATTTCATAATAGCAAAAGTTGAAGTTATCATGAAATCAAAGAAAATACTCAATTGAGAATTTTGTCTTCAGAATGGTTTCTAAAAGAATACAGGATGCTTGGGGCTGGTGCACTGGGATGACCCAGAGAGATGGTATGGAGAGGGAGGTGGGAGGGGGGTTTAGTATTGGGATTAAAAATACAAAATAAATAAATTAAATAAAAGAATACAGAGATATTCTCAAATTCTATATGGCTTTTCATGAACTCAAATAGATATCCGAAAGGCTTGTTTTTATTTATGCAGTTTTAACTAAAGCAGCTAAAAGTAGGGGAACTGAAAGGGAATATGTCTAAAGTATCCTTTACTGTGACAGGGTGTAGCATGTACCCAGGCACCCACTGGGTGATTAATGATGCCTCTTTTTTAATATAAATTTATTTATTTTAATTGGAGGTTAATTACTTTACAATATTGTATTGGTTTTACCATACATCAACATGAATCCGCCATAGGTATACACATGTTCCCCATATTGAACCCCCCTCCCTCCTCCTTCCCCATACCATCCCTCTGGGTCATCTCAGTGCACCAGCCCCAAGCATACATTATCATGCATTGAACCTGGACTGGCAATTCATTTCATATATGATATTATACATGTTTCAATGCCATTCTCCCAAATCATACCACCCTCACCCTCTCCCTCTCCCACAGAGTCCAAAAGACTGTTCTACACATCTGTGTCTCTTTTGCTGCCTCGCATACAGGGTTATCATTACCATCTTTCTAAATTCCATATATATGCATTAGTATACTGTATTGGTGTTTTTCTTTCTGGCTTACTTCACTCTGTATAATAGGCTCCAGTTTCATCCACCTCATTATAATTGATTCAAATGTATTCTTTTTAACGGCTGAGTAATACTCCATTGTGTATATGTACCACAGCTTTTCTTATCCATTCATCTGCTGATGGACATCTAGGTTGCTTCTGTGTCCTGGCTATTATAAACAGTGCTACGATGAACATTGGGGTACACGTGTCTCTTTCAATTCTGGTTTCCTCAGTGTGCATGCCCAGGAGTGGGATTGCTGGGTCATAAGGCGGTTCTATTTCCAGTTTTTTAAAGAATCTCCACACTGTTCTCCATAGTGGCTGTACTAGTTTGCATTCCCACCAACAGTGTAAGAGGGTTCCCTTTTCTCCACCCCCTCTCCAGCATTTATTACTTGTAGACTTGTGGATTACAGCCATTCTGACTGGTGTGAAATGGTACCTCATTGTGGTTTTGATTTGCATTTCTCTGATAATGGGTGATGTTGAGCATCTTTTCATGTGTTTCTTAGCCATCTGTATGTCTTCTTTGGAGAAATGTCTATTTAGTTCTTTGGCTCACTTTTTGATTGGGTCATTTGTTTTTCTGGAATTGAGCTGCAGGAGTTGCTTGTATATTTTTGAGATTAGTTGTTTGTCAGTTGCTTCATTTGCTATTATTTTCTCCCATTCAGAAGGCAGTCTTTTCAACTTGCCTATAGTTTCCTTTGTTGTGCAGAAGCTTTTAAGTTTAATTAGGTCCTATTTGTTTATTTTTGCTTTTATTTCCAATATTCTGGGAGGTGGGTCATAGAGGATCTTGCTGTGATTTATGTTGGAGAGTGTTTTGCCTATGTTCTCCTCTAGGAGTTTTATAGTTTCTGGTCTTACATTTAGATCTTTAATCCATTTTGAGTTTATTATTGTGTATGGTGTTGGAAAGTGTTCTAGTTTCATTCTTTTACAAGCGGTTGACCAGTTTTCCCAGCACCACTTGTTAAATAGATTGTCTTTAATCCATTGTATATTCTTGCCTCCTTTGTCAAAGATAAAGTGTCCATTGGTGCGTGGATTTATCTCTGGGCTTTCTATTTTGTTCCATTGATCTATATTTCTGTCTTTGTGCCAGTACCACACTGTCTTGATGACTGTGGCTTTGTAGTAGAGCCTGAAGTCAGGCAATGATGCCTCATAACATATACTTGTCAAGCAGCTTGATGTAGAAGACAAAGAACCTCAGGTTGAAGATATCTTGTATGAGTAGGTCATGTTAAATAGTTATGTAATACCCATTCATTTGATAATCAGTAATTGAATATCTTTGTTAAGACTGAAATCTTGTTCTCGGGGAACTTTTAGATTGGGATATTAAATTTAAGAAAATGTGAACTAAGAAGAAGTTCAGGAGAAGAATCTATTGGAATGACTGCTGAATTCAGATCAGATTTAAGGAAATTAATAAAAATAAATAAATCAGTAATTTAAATAAATTAAGGTAAAGTAGAAAAATGTGTAATTCCACTGGGAAATTGAATGAACTCATGAGTAAACTATTACTTTTAGCTTTTTCCTAAAGTTACAAACTACACAAACTGATCTAATTTATCTGTAAAATCATAATTGACAGTTGTTTGTGTCACTGCATACTTCATTTTGCTTTTTGTTTTGGGATCTCAGACATTTGCAGAATAATATATCATCAAAAATAATGATTAAAACTTAGGTACTGCTGGTTTTGAAAAAACATAAAATTCTATTTTTCTTTTTAGAATTCCTTCTTTAAATATATTTATTCTTACATAATTTCTTATTTTAGAATGACTTACAAATTTTATTGCTAGGCATTAACTGAAAAACTAACTGGTGTAACCTATTATTTTAATAGCTTCCATTATTTCAGTGATAGCTGATAATTCAGAAACATGTTATTAAACTTTAAGAAACTAAATTTTAATGTTATTTTTATTAAGATATGTCAAATTTAGTATTAAACTAACACTATGCTCTGGATCTGTTACAGGATTAATATAAAGAGAACAGATGAGAACCTCCAGGTCAAAAATCAGGTGTTAGTAAGAGAAGAGTTTTTCAAAGCTTTCTTAGCTCCATAGTTGAATCCCCAGATGTTCCAGAATTGTAAAGACAGTAAAAAGGGCAAAAAGAGGTTATTGCTTTCAGGGTTTATATATATTAAGGATCATTTTATTATTGATGCTATTTTTAGCTATATTTTATATGTCAAAGATAATGAATGACTTTTATTCACCTTTAATTTTACACTTTGTAAGTATATAAAACTATATGCTATGTATAAGTATAAACAAATATATAAATCTATAGTTTATGCATATATAGTTAAGCTTTTGTGAGTCGAATTTTACAAAACATGAATTATTCATTTGAAACTAAATAATGGAGAATTAAATCTTATGTATAAGAATATGAAGTCACATCCAGATATGGCTTATGGGAAAATATAAAAATAGTATTTCAAGCTGAGCATAGCATCACATTTGAATATCAAACAAATAAATTGACAGTGCTATACAAATTGCAGGGAATCTAAATTGCTTTACCAAGTACAGATGACACCGTCACCTGGGTAACAAGATTGTAATTTATATATAAGGAATTCATATTAGATTTTAGAATCTTTATTTCCCCATATTCCCAGTTGTGCAAAATAAAATAAAGTTAATTATTATATTAAAACAAACCATTTTGGAATATCGCTTATGTGTGTCTGTGTGTCTTTGTGTAAACGCGTGACAATTTCTGCATTTTTAATCCAAGACAAAAATTTACAGCTATTTAAAAATGGTTTTGAAAAAGTGCTCAGCTCCTATAAGTTTCTTTCTCAGCACAGACAGTGATGATTTTCGAGGCACTAACTGAAACCTAGCAACCTATAACTTCCCTGGTGGCTCAGAGGTTAAAGCGTCTGCCTGGAATGCAAGAGACATGGGTTCGATCCCTGGGTCAGGAAGATCCCCTGGAGAAGGGAATGGCAACTCACTCCAGTACTCTTGCTTGGAGAATCCCATGGATGGAGAAGCCTGGAAGGCTACAGTCCATGGGGTCGCAGAGTCAGACATGACAGAGCAACTTCACTCAGCAACGTATACTTTTGTTATTAAAGTCCTATATTCCCATTTTCCTTTTAGGAAGATGAAAAGATATAAAATGAGGTTAGTTATTTAACTTTTATCAGAAGTATTTTGTTCTACTCTAGTTAAAACTTTTTTATAATACTGTTATGTTATATTTCCATGTATTGCTGTTGTTTAGTTGCTAAGTTGTGTGTGGCTCTCCTGGTCTGTAGCTTACCAGGCTCTTCTGTCCATGGAATTTTCCAGGCAAGAATAGCAGAGTGAAATGGAATATCCTACTCAACCCCGGATCTCTCTGACCCAGGGGTTAGACCAATGTCTCTTGCATTGGCAGGCAGATTATTTACCACTGAGCTACCAGGGAAACCCAATATTTTCATCTACAGAGACTATAATTAATATTAAGTCCCTCAACCTATGCTGACTCATTAGAATAAAACCTGATGTTGGGAAAGACTGAAGGCAGGAGGAGAAGGGGCAATAGAGGACGAGATGGTTGGATGGCATCACTCACTCAATAGACATGAGTTTGAGCAAGCTCCAGTGACAGAGAAGCCTGGCATGCTGCAGTCCATGGAGTTGCAAAGAGTTGGACACAACTGAATGACTGAACAACAACAAAACCTATGTCATTAAAATTTGAAGAGTTGTCATTTTATTTTCAAAATACTGAGTAGAGAGGGAATGTCAGTCTCCTCAAACAAAAAAAAAAATAAATTGCAATGGAAAGAGAATGAAGGAATGGAAAACAGAGAAATATAATTAAAAAATAAAAAGAAATTAAGGTTCCTGTAGTATAAATGGTACCATATTTGAAGAAATTTCTAATTATTCATTAATGAATCCTTTTGTACTAGGAGAAAGAAATTTGATCAACAAAATTTCTTTAACATTTTTTACAATGGAAAATAATAAATAGGACCTAATAAAGAAGGCTGAGTGCCAAAGAATCAATGCTTTCAAAATGTGGTGCTGGGGAAGACTCAAGAGACACTTGGACAGAAAAGAGATCCAACCAGTCAATTCTAAAGGAAATCAACCCTGCGTATTCATTGGAAGGGCTGATGCTGAAGCCAAACCACCAATACTTTGGCCACCTGAGGCAAAGAGATGACTCGTTAGAAAAGACCTTGAATCTGTGAAAGAATGAGGGCAGAAGGAGAAGGGAGAGACTGAGGATGAGATGGCTTAATGGTATCACCAACTCAATGGACACGAGTTTGAGGAAATTCCAGGAGACAGTGAAGAACAGGGGAGCTTGGCATGCTACAATCTATGGGGGTCACAAAGAGTTGGACATGACTTAGTGACTGAAAAACAACAACACATTCAATGTGACATGGGAAAAAACAACCCATCATTATGTTGACATAATATTGCATTAAATTGCAAGTATTTATATTTTATTTCATATTAAAATCAACATGTTTTGTTATTTTAACACATAAATGAAATATTTGTTATTAGCACCTGAAGTCCCAGCTTGGGTGAGCCCCCCCATAGAGTTAGGTTGGGAAGTGTGCTCAGTGTGGATAATGCTTTGTTTCTAAATTCAGATTCACCCAAATGTGTTCTGCTAGAAAATGTAATATTAATAGTTTGGCAAAGAGAATTTTAGGTATTGTTAAAAGGTTGTTTTCACAAAAATCAGAGATCTGCTTGTAGGTTAACAAATGAAAATCATTCAGTATTTTTCACATGATACATATTAAAGTGATAAATGTCTCTAAGTCGCAAGATGAGCATTCATGCTGAATTACAATTTTGCTTCTTAAAATTTTCCATTAAAATATTTTATGGAGTAGCAACAAACTCATGTTTGTCTTATCTACAAGATGAAATCAAAACAGAAAATTACATATAAGCTCAGTTATTTGTTCAGATGACATCTTTGTTTCAGAAGAATGTTCTTGAAAAAGTCATGTAGTTTTGGAATATAATTGCAAATAAGGGATATACTGCCTAAATTTTTTTTTTCCTGAACTCCTTTTTAAAAAAGAGAGATACATGTCCTATAGTTAAAACATGTTTAAATCATAGTTTTATTTAAAGTGATTTGTAACAACAGTTTTCAGAAGATATATGTCATCACTTTGGCATAATATTTCTGTTTCAATCCTTGGCTTTTTTTGTCCATGATTTCTGTGTCGTGAATTTGAAAGGTTGTAGACAGTGATTAATAAAATCTGGAATCTAATTCCTCCTGGATAGTACTGTTTCTGCCTCATTGTATTAACTCTTCTTGGAAATATGCAGGTGATTATTTTCTTCCTAAAACAGGAAGTCAAAGTCAAGGTCAATGAAAGCCTGATATATGTATGTATTTCATTTCAGAAATACACACTATCATAGTATAAACTTCTTATTGCCAAATTCAGATTTAAACTAAAGAAAGTATGGAAAATCACTAGATCATTCAGGTATGACCTAAAGCAAATCCCTTATGATTATATAGTAGAAGTGACAAATTGATTCAAAGGATTAGATCTGATAGACGGAGTGCCTAATAAACTATGGACCACACATGGAACAATGGACTGGTTCCAAATCAGGAAAGGAGTACGTCAAGGCTGTATATTGTCACCCTGCTTATTTAACTTATATGCAGAGTACATTATGTAAAATGCCAGACTGAATGAAGCATAAACTGTAATTAAGATTGCCAGGAGAAATATCAGTAATTTACAGATGACACCACTCTTATGGCAGAAAGTGGAGAAGAACTAAAGAGCCTCTTGATGAAAGTGAAAGAGGAGAGTGATAAAGTTGCCTTAAAGCTCAGCATTCAGAAAACTATGATCATGGCATCCGTTCCCATCACTTCATGGCAAATAGATGGGGAAACAGTGGCTGACTTTATTTTTTGGGGTGCCACAATCACTATAGATGGTGACTGCAGCCATGAAATTAAGACACTTGCTCATTGGAAGAAATGTTATGACCAACCTAGACAGCATATTAAAAAGCAGAGACAATACTTCGCCAACAAAGATACATCTAGTCAAAGCTACGGTTTTTTCCAGTAGTCATGTATTGTTATGAGAGTTGGACTATAAAGAAAGCTGAACACCAAAGAATTGATGCTTTTGAACTGCGGTGTTGGAGAAGACACTTGAGAGTCCCTTAGACAGCAAAGAGATCCAATCAGTCCATCCTAAAGGAAATCAGTCCTGATTATTCATTGGAAGGGCTGATATTGAAGCTGAAACTCCAATACTTTGGCCACCTGATGAGAAGAACTTACTCATTTGCAAAGACCCTCATGCTGAGAAAGACTGAGGAGGGAGAAGGGAATGACAGAGGATGAGATGGTTGGATGGCCTCACCGACCCAATGGACATGAGTTTGAGTAAACTCTGGGAGTTGGTGATGGACAGGGAGGCCTGGCATGCTGCAGTCCATGGGGTTGCAAAGAGTCAGACATGACTGTGACTGAACTGACCTGACTGATAATATAAAACTTGTAGGACATATAGAATGGATATGATACAAATTATCCATAGTAAATCCTTCAATTTTTAATAAAGAATAAGTAGCCTCAGACAGGCAGCCCTGAATCCTTTATCTTTAAAAACATTTTATAGTTAATATGTCATCAAGCATTCAGAAACTCCAGGTTTGTACTTTTACCTTAATAGTTATTTCCTGGTCTCATATTTCAGAAGAGTTATAAAGGTAGACTAGGGCTTCCCTGATGGCTTAGAGGGTAAAGCATCTGCTTGCAATGCAGAAGACCTGGGTTTGATCCTTGGGTCGGGAAGATCCCCTGGAGAAGGAAATGGCACCCGACTCCCGTACTCTTACCTGGAAAGTCCCATGGACGGAGGAGCCTGGTAGGCTACAGTCCATGGGGTCACAAAGAGTCGGACACGACTGAGTGACGACACCACCTATGAAGGTAGAATAGGTTACTTTTATGATACAAGAGGGCAGTGAGAATACTTATAGTAAAGATCATTGTTTTCATAATGTAAGAGCTTAATTTAGCACACTTATCTTTAGAATTATTATGCAAAATATAGTTATATTCACTAGGTAAGTTTACTGTAAGCTATATAAAATCATGTTTAGCTTGAATAAAAGACTCCTAAAAAAAAAGACCACATTTAAAGCTTTATTGTATTTCAGAAGATCTCTAATTAACAGAATGTTATCAGAGAGTTCATTGAATTATAATTCCTTACCACCAAAAATAATAATATCGAGAATGAATTAAGTACCATACATTGTACTAAATATTTTTAAAGTTATATTAATTAAATTTTCCAAACAAGAGCCCTGGTAAGGACTTGTTTTCCTTGTTTACCATATGAGAAACAGGCTAAGTAACTTGTTGTAAGTTCACACATCATCCTTGTACCAGACCACAACTCCATGTAGCCTGTGCTATAGCTGTTCATTGTTCGTAACAGTATAATCAATTCTTGACCAACAATGGCCATGGGAAATAAACAGATAATGAATTTTATTCTCTCTTCCCATTTGAGATCTACTTAGCAAATCCTTGCCATTACTGCTGTTGTCATGGATCACTTGTTTCACTCCAGCAATATATGTGTCATTTGCTTGCTATTTGTCCGATTTCAGTCAGAGCTTATAGTAACCCACATACTGGTTAGCCCACATTGTTGTTTATAGGAGTGTCCTTGATTGTATAGTGCCCCAAGTCCTGGTAGTTGACTAATACTTTGAATATTATTCTTAGTGCCAGTCACCAAAAGGAAAATCTTCATCTCCCTTTAGGTAGTCATGAAATAAGGCAAATTATAAAATGAAAAATTATTCAAATAAAATACTAAAATTTAATTCAATATATCTTTTATATATTTTAAAGAAAAGCCTTATTAATTATTATTAGTCATTTTTATGGATATGTTTGTTAAAATGAATATCAATGATATAAAATTTTATTTTAACATATATATATGTATTTATTCATCTAATACAATTAATCTCCAAGACAAAATTAATTACACTGTGTGTATAATTAGTTATATAAAACAAGCTGATATAGCTACACATGACAATTTTAGTCATTGTTAATTGATTAATTTTTTTATTTTAAGAACTATTGTAAGTAGCATTAGTAATTAAAATATTTTGCATACTGGAATATTTTAGTTCAGTCACTCAGACATGTCCAACTCTTTGCAACCCCGTGGACTGTAGCAGGCAGGCTTCCCTGTCCATCACCAACTTCTGGAGCTTGCTTAAACTCATGTCCATAGAGTCAGTGATGCCATCCAACCATCTCATCCTTTGTCACCCCCTTGTTCTCCTGCCTTCAATTTTTCCTAGCATCAGTGTCTTTTCCAATGAGTCAGTTCTTCACATCAGATGGCCAAAGTATTGGAGCTTCAGCTTCAGCATCAGTCCTTCCAATGAAAATTTAGGACTGATTTCCTTTAGGATTGACTGGCTTGATCTCCTTGCAGTCTTTTTCTCAGCTGTTTGCATCTTACATTTCTGTCCTATAAATACAATTCAGGGCCTTCGTGAATTGGTTGAATCTCAAAAAAGGTTTTGGCTTCAGGTTGAAATAACCTTTTTACTACTGGGTTAGATTTTTTTCTTTAGGATTTAAAAATATCATTTTCCACAGTGTTTTTTTGAAATGAATACAAATTTTAAATGTTTTGTTAGAAGATTTGTGTATGTGTGTGTGCTAAAAGATAGTCTAATAAAAGATATTTGAAACATGCCATAGCAAGAAATACAACTGGGACTTGTTGTTTGAAAATGTATTTTTTTGAAAGTGAGGTTGTGTCAGAAAATTCAGGATATGTAGTCCACCAACTGAGGATTACAGAGACATGAAAGTAAGTTCAATATAAACCAGAGATGCTCATAACACACACACACACACACACACACACACGTTTACTGAATATTTTTTCCTCTGGGCTATATATGTTTAAATATTTCTTTTATAATGACATAATTCAAAAATTTATTAGTTAATGTTGGATTTCAGACTTCTGACTTTTATACAGAATTTTATATATCCCCTCAAATTTCAAACTCCTGAGGAATATTTTTTGTGCCATAAATTTGGAGTATATTTTTTCTAATTACAATTCATTATATAATCATACATTTCCAATGATTTCTCTTCTTTTTCTGTCTTGCTCAAAATTACAAGTAAACTCAAGCTTTACCATGGATGAAACATTTTATAATTAGCAAGATGGTGGTATGCATATTATTCTAGGTTCATGGGTATCTGAAAGTCCACAGAGGTTGCCCTGAGTCCAAAAGTTCTGGAATATTTATTTTTAATTTTCTAATTAAAAATATATGTACGTATTAAAGTACATGTGCTTCTCACATATATCACTGTATTTATCCCCAAACATCTAGCTGACTACCATCAAATATACAGAGGGTTTTCATTTCTATGTGTGTGTGTGCTTATATATGTATGTGCTTTTCTAATAACTTAAAAAAATTATTTATTTTTCTTGGAGGACAATCTTTTTGCAACACTGTGGTGGCCCCTGTCACACATCTACATGGATCAGTCACAGGCGCATATGTGCCCCCCATCCTGAAACTCCCTCCCACCACCCTCCCCACCCCATCCCTCTGTGTTGTCCCAGAGCACTAGCTTTGAGTGCTCTGCTTCATTCATCAAACTTGCACTGGTCATCTGTTTTACATTTGGTAATACACATGTTTCAATGCTATTCTCTCATATCATCCCAGCCTCATCTTCTCCCACATAGTCCAACAGTCTGTTCTTTGCATCTATGTCTCTTTTGCCTCTGTGTATGGGATCATTGTTACTGTCTTTCTAAATTCCATATATATGTGTTAATATACTATACTGGTGTATTGTAATTTGGGGGGGAGGCAAAAATCACTGCATATGAAATTAATTCATATAAATCATTCCATATGACTACAGCCATGAAATTAAAAGACACTTGCTCATTGGAAGAAAGTTATGACCATCCTAGACAGCATATTAAAAAGCAGAGACATTACTTTGCCAACAATGGTCTGTCTAGTCAAAGCTATCATTTTTCCAGTAGTCATGTATGGATGTGAGAGTTGGACTATAAAGAAGTTCAGCACCAAAGAATTGATGGTTTTGAACTGTGGTGTTGGAGAAGACTCTTGAGAGTCCCTTGGACTGCAAGGAGATCCAGCCAGTCCATCCTAAAGGAAATCATTCCTGAATATTCATTGGAAGGACTGATGCTGAAACTCTAATACTTTGGCCACTTGATGCAAAGAACTGACCCATTTGAAAAGACCCTGATGCTGGGAAAGATTGAAGGCGGGAGGAGAAGGGGATGACAGAGGATGAGATGGTTGGATGGCATAACCGACTCAATGGACATGAGTTTGAGTAAACTTCAGGAATTGGTGATGGACGGGGAAGCCTGGGGTGCTGCAGTCCATGGGGTAGCAAAGAGTCAGACACAGTTGAGTGACTGAACTGAACTGATTGGTGTTTCTCTTTCTGACTTACTTCACTCTGTGTATTAGGTTCCAGTTTCATCTACCTTTTTAGAACAGACTCAAATGTGCTCTTTTTTTTTTTTTTTTTTAATAGATGAGTAATATTCCATTGGGCATACGTACCACAGTTTCCTTATCCATCCGTCTGCAGATGGACATCTAGTGTTTTCTTATTTTTTCCTGTAATCTCTTGCCAAGAAGTACTTCTTATATTATCATGAAATAATGAGGAAAAGTTACTAACTTTCTACCACACCAAAGGACCCCTGCAAGGTGAAAGCCAAACATTGTCTTGCAACTTTGGAGATTTTTTTTTTTTCACAATCTGAAGAAAAAAAATAATAAAAGAGAATAATTAAGTCAGCACTCTACACACAGCACTGTTAGCATAAGCATGCTAAATAAACCTGTGCCATAGGGATCATTACTGTGTCGTTATTTTGAGTAGTAATTCACTTTAGCAAAATACTACATTAATAAAATAGTTTAAATATATATTTTATTGGTTTTATAGTGTTGTTTATTTTTATTTTATTTATGTATTTATTTATTTATTTTCTGTTCACCCTTCCTCCTGTTCACCACTCCTCTAGCTTTGAGGAGTAAGTCATATTGAGGTAAAATATAACTGCTAATCACCACATTATAATCAGTAGGTTTGCATTCCCCTTTCAGAAACAAGAATAAAGAAAACTGCAAAAAGATTTAGACTATACTGCGAAAACTTCTTGTTTGATTTTTTGTTTGTGTTTTAAATTTATTTAACTGGAGGATAATTGTTTTTCAATATTGTGTTGGCTTCTGCCACATATGAACATAAATCAGCCATAGGTATATATATGCCCCTTAGCTTTTGAACCTCTCCCTCTCCTCCCACCCCATCCCAACCACCTACGTTGTCACAGAGCATCAGATTTGTGCTCCTCATGTCATACAGCAAGTTTCCACTGGCTATCTATCTTATATATGGTAATGCATATATTTCAATGCTCTTCTCTCAATTTGTTCCACCCTCTCCTCCCTCACCCCATGTTGTAAATTTTTAATTTGAAAACTGCATTGGTTTCATTGACGAATACACGGTATAAGCATTAAAAGCTTATTTGTACTTTTATGCTATACTTTTATATGCAATAAGTAATATTGCAATAAATCCTATCTGAGCATCCAGGAAATGTATTTTGCTTTAAAAGTTATCAAAGAGTAAGCAAATGTAGAAAATTACTTCATATATCAAAAGGAAAGGGAAAAATTATAACATTTTAATATAATAGAAGCATTTGCTATGATGTATCTATGCTTAATATTAGGTATTTTATTAGGTTTCTACAAACATATAGAAATGACAGAGTTGGGAAATTTGTTGTAGATGGACTTTTCTATGTGTTAAATATACATTATTTATTCTATAATTCTTTCCTTTTCTTAAAATATTTGTGTTAATCACTTTTCAGTATACTCAGCATTCTTTTAAAATTATTGGTAAGTGTACAGAATAAAAGTATGTAAAGGATAGATCTAACTATAAAGGAATAAAAACATTTAAAAAGTGACCTTTGATTTATCCCATATTAAAATGATCAAATGTGGTATTAAAATTGAAGTTCTTATGAAATGTGAATGATGATGCTGAGCTTGGAGTTTAATTTCTTTATATATTATATTTAATTTCAGTAGTCTATTAAAAACTCAGAGGTAGAGAAGATGAACAATATTGAGATTCAAGTACAAATTATCCTGACTTCAGACAAGTAGAGTTTATTTTGATGAAGTTAACTCAATAAAAATATAGTAGATGTTACCATTTTACTGGAAGACCTACAGAATTAACATGGTTTCCAAAGACTAAAAAATGAATTATAGATTGAACAGGCCTCCTAAATATCACATTATTACTGAATTAAATGTCACTGGAAAATTCAAAGTGAAAGGTGGTCATCTATTAATGTAGATGATATGATTTTTAATATTTTAGAATAAATGCACCAGTCAAGCATCAGGGAAGGGGAAGGGTGAACAATAATTTTAAACAAATCTAAAGAATTACAGAAAACAAGAAAGGAAGTGAAAATATTGTCAATGTAAATAATGTTAAATAGCATGAAGATATAATGAAATCTATTTTTCCCCTGGTATATAAGAAAGCCAAAATGTATCTTTCAGCCAAAGAGACAGCAAGGACTCTCACACTTATTTAATACCTAATATATGCTGGGTGTGGCCCATGTGTTAATACACACAGAGCTCTTGTTGGGTTAAATGATCTAAAACAGTAAAGCCCTGGAACACATGTGCCTATTGCACAGCTAGTTCTCAGTAAGTTTCAGAACCTCCTCTTCATTCCTTCTCCTCCCCCAGCTCAATATTATGTCTGTTTCAGATAAGAGAATTCTTTCCATTGCACATGGCAAATGATTTCATCCAGTACCATTATACACAAAGAATATGAAAATTTTATGCAACATTATATTTTCCAAATGCATAGACTTTGAAATTTATGAAACTGGATTACCTGAAAGCCCGTACAAAAATGTAAGGCAGCAAGGGGAAAGATGCAATGAAAAAAAAAAATTCTATGTAATGATTTATCCCTAGAAATTAAGATAATACTGTGACCACATTTTCCCCAAGAATGCTTTTCAAAGGACTGAGAGTAATTTCTCAGAGAATTCTTGAATAACATGAAAACTTACACTCATCTGAGAGTGTAGCACACATACAAATTGTGCAAAAGTGGCAAATATATCAATGGTTTTTAAAAATCAATGGGAGATTAGAAAGATGGCAATGACGACCCTGTATGCAAGACAGGAAAAAAGACACAGCTGTCTATAACGGACTTTTGGACTCAGAGGGAGAGGGAGAGGGTGGGATGATTTGGGAGAATGGTATTCTAACATGTATACTATCATGTAAGAATTGAATCGCCAGTCTATGTCTGACGCAGGATACAGCATGCTTGGGGCTGGTGCATGGGGATGACCCACAGAGATGTTTTGGGGAGGGAGGTGGGAGGGGGGATCATGTTTGGGAACACATGTAAGAATTAAAGATTTTAAAATTAAAAAAAAAAAAACTAAGAAAAAAAAAGAAAGAAAAACTAGCTCAATTCCAAAAAAAAAAAAAAATCAATGGGAGAAGGCGATGGCAACCCACTCCAGTACTCTTGCCTGGAAAATCCCATGGATGGAGGAGCCTGGTAGGCTGCAGTCCATGGGGTCGCGAAGAGTCGGACACGACTGAGTGACTTCACTTTCACTTTTAAAAATCAATAGAGTTTTGACAGGAAGATCTTCTAACATGAATGAAGTTTATAAGCACCACAGTAAGACAGGAAAGTACTAGACATTAGAAATATAAGAAAAAGTACCAGATTATATGTCAAGACTAAAGATGTAAGTAGTAATAGATACTTTGTGGAGAATTTTATGTTGATGATCTCATCTTTATTGTACTTCCTGGCTTTCTTCCCTTTCTTCATTAAGAATTTTTCCCTAATCTCCTATTTAGCTCATAGATCACCTATAATTTTGCAAGTTTTAGAATTCAGGAGAACTACACTAGGGTACAGAGCATAACACATGATAGAGTAAGTGCATAGTTACAAAGCAATATAATAACTAGAGGTAAGAATGAAACACCTTGAGTGCCCAGGTGAAGTTTCTGGTTGATTTAAAAGGCAAGAAGATTGTACAGTTAAAATACAAAAAGAAATGCCAAATACAATTTCAACAAGGAAACATGAGCACATTCTTGGTTGCTAAATGTTAAAAAAATAAATAAATAAATAAAAGAAAGGATAGAAAGGATGTTTGGAGAAATATAATGGAGAAATGAAGTTAAAGATACAGAAAGTAGGCCATGAAGATAAAAATTATATTAAAATTTTGCTTTAATGTGTCGAACATTTCCTGTGAACTACAGAGGAGAATAACTTTTTCTCTTTCATTTTCTAATGCTCACACCATTTTATTACCTGCTTTTTTAGATTCTATATGCATGTTACCACCTCAGATGGAAAAGCTTAAAAACATCAATGATATTACTGATCAATGATAGTATTGATCATCACTCAGTGATTCACTGGGCCATAAAACAGAGTGGGGTTGAACAGGGCACCTTTCACTTGGGGTCTCATGCAATTTTCATCACATGATAGCTAATCCTGCTTACACCAAATCTGGATTTGGCAGTCTTGCTTGGTAAGTAACTATGCTGCGTTTGTATCTTTCACTATTTCACAGTCTCTCACAAAAGCCTTTTTTTACATCTGTCTCATTCTCTTCACTGAGAGTTTCCAGAAATTTGGACTGGGTCTTAATTCATTTTTTAATGCTCAGAGACCTAACAAGAAATGATAGAATGCCTACAAAAGCAAGGTTTAAAAAAAGTTAGTAGCCCAGATACATAGTAATAGTGAATGGCATAGAGGTTGGTGCTGGAGAAAGTGTGAGTGTTTACTTTTCTGCACAGCATACTAGCACACAGTACTTGAGTGTCAAGGCATACAAGTATCTTGAGGGTGAATATGCTTAAAGTAAGCCTCTTTTGTGTCCATATTTGGGGAAAACAAATAAACATGTTTCAAAACTACTTCTGGAATATTTTCTTTGTTCTGTGAAAGTGAAAGTCTCTCAGTCATGTCCGACTGTTTGCAAACCCATGGACTATGCAGTTCATGGAATTCTCCAGGCCAGAATACTTAAGTGGGTAGCCTTTCCCTTCTCTGGCGGATCTTCACAGCCCAGGGATCTGTGTGAGAGATGCACAATATCCTAACACATAAAAAGAAATTAGTTAAAATAAATGAAACTATGGTTGTGAAAATGACCATTGGACTATCAAAGAAACATTTCTGTTTTTGTGGTAGAATGACAGTAAAGCATAAACATGATTGGTTAATAGACAGAACTGGTGCTCAGACATGGTGAAATCCTGTCCAGGTTGCCTAGTTGTTTCACTGCAACTGCAGTCACTGGGACTGAAAGCAGGAAGACTTGTGCACTCTGGAAAAGGGAGCACAAGTGAGCAGAAAATTGAGCATTTCTATGTGCAAATTCATTAGCAGCTTTATATTTTAAAAGTATTATATGCTAATAAATGAAGCAACAATATCAAGGATGATAGTTTTACTTTCCCATAGAATGTGACAGGACATAGAGAAGAAAGGGAAATGATCAGCAGAAGGTCAAAGCTGTTTACAGGCAGATAGATGCTATCATGAAAACAAACAAAGCTCTCCTGGTTTCCTTAGAGCAAACTTTGTGATTAACCCTAAGTCCTTTCTTTCATGTGAAATATCTTAAAGGTATGGATATGTGTGCATGTAAAGATGATACAGGTAACAGTACATGTATGTGTACATATACTTACATATACATTAGAATATGGCCATAAGGCAGCTATCTGTAGTTTTTTGCCTAGCATACGATGAGTTCAAAATAATATGTCATTTGTTTAACACTGTTAATAAAAATGTACTTTGTCTTCACATATTCCAAATTCAATAATAAAGTGTAAATTCCAGTTTGGAAATATTTCATCCTTCTAGTCATCCTCTAGTGTAATATTTTTAGAATGCTGTATATCCTTTGTTCTAAGTTGAAATTAGAAAAACAATGATAAAATAGACATGAAAGACTAAAGGTCACATAACACCCTCTAATATGTGTACAGAGCTTTCACTGAATTATGAGAAAAGAAGTCTCTAGTGATACTACAAATGTCTTTTTAAAAGGTGACTGACACTGTCAGGTGTAGTAGTTGAGAAATCTATGTAATCTTGTTTGATGTTGAATCCAAGGGCAAAGTACAGATTTCATTGCCCAGAGCAAGACTGTTACATGAATAGGAGGTTTCTATTTTTAGATCTGTCTCATGAGGAACTTTTGAGGGAATGCTTATATATGATAAAAATAAAGCTACTTAAATGAAAAAAGAGGATGCTTTCTAAGTAGTTCTTGATATGTTAAATTAAAATTCATTAGAAGAAAACATTTAATATTATGATCTGTAAATTAGCATTTACAAAACTGAAGCAGAGTTGAAGCATAAAAAAGTATTCTGGAACTCAAGTATGTAACTCAAAATCAAGACCTTAAGAGACTGATATGTGATTTCTTGTACATTTTATTGAAGATTGCGCAGAAAATGAGTTGTAAGAATCTGTCACTGATTATTTGAGCATAAAGGTGAACTGGATCAAAATCTAAAAAGTAAACTAAATAAGACTGTGAAGAAATCAATGGGACTTTTAAGTATATGAATTAATTCTGTTAATACATGCTATTATGAAATTCTTAAAGATATTTACATAAAATATAAAACAAAGCTATGCAATTTTATTTATCAAATTATAAGAAGAGCACTTTCAGGGATATAAAAAATGTAAAACAATCAGCATGTATATTTTTCTACAATATCTGCTACTACTATCAATCTCAAATTATTTTCTTTTTCTCATTCCTCAGTGTCTCGTCCATGAGGATATATCAATATCTAAAATATTTGCAAAACTTTAAAAAATACAGTGAACTGGGGATATCATCAAACAACAAAGGCAAATGGTCAATGTAGACAAACATGAAAAAGTAGCAGGTTAAGAAAGTGAAAGTGAAGTCGCTCAGTCATGTCCGACTCTTTGTGACCCGTGGTCTGTAGCCTACCAGCTTCCTCCATCCATGGGATTCTGAAGGCAAGAATACTGGAGTGGGTTGCCATTTCCTTCTCCAGGGGAATCTTCCCGACCCAGGGATCAAACCCAGGTCTCCTGCATTGCAGACAGATGCTTTAACCTCTGAGTTACCAGGGAAGCCCGCTACCGCACAATTGCACACATCTCACATGCTAGTAAAGAAATGCTCAAAATTCTCCAAGCCAGACTTCAGCAGTATGTGAACCATGAACTTCCAGATGTTCAAGCTGGTTTTAGAAAAGGCAGAGGAACCAGAGATCAAATTGCCAACATCCGCTGGATCATGGAAAAAGCAAGAGAGTTCCAGAAAAACATCTATTTCTGCTTTACTGTCTATGCCAAAGCCTTTGACCGTGTGAATCACAATAAACTGTGGAAAATTCTGAAAGAGATGGGAATACAAAACCACCTGACCTGCCTCTTGAGAAACCTGCATGCAGGTCAGGAAGCAACAGTTAGAACTGGGCATGGAACAACAGACTAATTCCAAATAGGAAAAGGAGTATGTCAAGGCTGTATATTGTCACCCTGCTTATTTAACTTCTGTGAAGAGTACATCATGAGAAATGCTGGGATGGAGGAAGCACAAGCTGGAATCAAGATTGCCAGGAGAAATATCAATAACCTCAGATTTGCAGATGACATCACCCTTATGGCAGAAAGTGAACAAGAACTAAAAAGCCTCTTGATGAAAGTGAAAGAGGAGAGTGAAAAAGTTGGCTTAAAGCTCAACATTCAGAAAATGAAGATCATGGCATCTGGTCCTATCACTTCATGGGAAATAGATGGGGAAACAATGGAAACAGTGTCAGACTTTATTTTTTTGGGGTCTCCAAAATCACTGCAGATGGTGACTGCCACCATGAAATTAAAAGACGCTTACTCCTTGGAAAGAAAGTTATGACCAACCTAGATAGCATATTGAAAAGCAGAGATATATCAACAAAGGTCCATCTAGTCAAGGCTATGGTTTTTCCTGTGGTCATGTATGGATGTGAGTTGAACTGTGAAGAAGCCTGAATGCCAAAGAATTGATGGTTTTGAACTGTGGTGTTGAAGACTCTTGAGAGTCCCTTGGACTGCAAGGAGATCCAACTAGTCCATCCTAAAGGAGATCAGCCCTGGGTGTTCTTTGGAAGGACTGATGCTGAAGCTGAAACTCCAATACTTTGGCCACCGCATGCGAAGAGTTGACTCATTGGAAAAGACCCCGATGCTGGGAGGAATTGGGGGCAGGAGGAAAACGGGACAACAGAGTATGAGATGGCTGGATGGCATCACCGACTAGATGGACGTGAGTCTGAGTGTACTCCGGGAGTTGGTGATGGACAGGGAGGCCTGTTGTGCTGTGATTCATGGGGTTGCAAAGAGTCGGACATGACTGAGCAACTGAACTGAACTGAATTGAAGAAAAGATTACTGTATATTTTACAGTGTCAAACATAGTTCAATAAGTAATTCAATGAAAGTGAAATCTACAAGTCAAGTAGAGATGCAGGCTGAGGGTATTACAGACTGTCATTAGTGTAATTAAGAAATGAAAAAAAAAAAAACACTTCAGGACATAACAAAGTACACTATCTGGTCCTGCCAACTATAAATATTAAATATAGGAAAAGAAAGGACAAACAAAACTAATAGAAGCATCGAGTCATTTTGCAAATTCATAAAGAACCAAAGAAAATCAAAGAATCATTATAGTGTCTAAATGGTTCTAAGGGTAATTTGTTGATAAAAGGAGTTGGCATCACTTCATAGTTTACAAAAGGAGATAGAAGACAGATGTCAGAAGCAGATGTACATGTCCCAGAAAAGAGAAGAAAGAATGCTGAAGCAAATCAGGATCATTTGCAAAATAAAGATCAAATAAACTGAAAAAAAAAAAAAAAGACTGAAAAAAACACTGGTTTTACATACTTGGCTTAGATATCCTATCAAATTGATGCAAATCACCATTTATAACCTCTCAAATTTGGAAATGGCATCAACTGAATAGAAAAATTATTGCTACCTATTTCATGCATACTACTGTGCCAGGCCAGGAAGATACCTCAAGATGAAGAAGACATCTAGCTGCAGGGACCTCAAGAGAGGATTGTTTACAAGGTAGACAGGTACTCACATAAGTCAAAGCATGCTAAATGTTCTTCATGAAACAGTTGAAAAACAGTAATTCTGTATCCATCAATCAGTCACCAACTCAACCCTTCATCTACCATCCATTCATCTAATGTGAAGAACTGACTCATTGGAAAAGACCTTGATGCTGGGAAAGATTAAAGGCAGGAGGAGAAGGGGATGACAGATGATTAGATGGTTGGATGGCATTACTGACTTGATGGGCATGGGTTTGAGCAAGCTCTGGGAGTTGGTGATGGGCAGGGAAGCCTGGTATGCTGCAGTCCATGGGGTCGCAAAGACTCAGACACGACTGAGAGACTGAACTGAACTGAACAAATCATTGACAAACAAGTCTAATTAAAAAAGTCTCAGATACAATATTGTTGAGGGCATTCTAGAGGCCAAACAGATAAAAGTATAATTAATTTCAAGTAAGAGCACTTTCTCGGATTTAAACAAACACTGTATCTGAGTTATTCTTCATTTAAATGCCTGAATGCAAATTATACTTGTCAGATTATTTCCTGAGGACTTCAGGAAGCCCTCAGATTACAGCAATTGTACCTTCTATTTGCCTGATTACCCCCTGTGTGTGTGTGTATGTTTGCATATATCTGCTCATGTATGTACTACATACATGCACACTTATGTATAATACAGATTTGTATACATATGTACACACAAATGTCTATATGTATAATATATGCATGTGTATATGTCTGTAAGATACAAGTGAATTTTTATTTCTGGATTCAACAATAGAATTGGTCATATATACATATATATGAAGATGACTTTCAGCTGAAAAAAGTATTTGAGACTCAGCAGTGGAACTGATCCCAGCTTAAACCTTTAAGTAACATAATATATATTTCTGTAGTTTGTTTTTGCATCCCTTGTATTCTATTACTTACTTATAGAAAGTAAATACTAAGACTGAAAAAAGTGTTAACAACTGGTAATATTGATCACAAATACTGTCTCTCCTTCTAAATGACCCCAGTGATCCTTTACTTTTAAGACCAGCTGTTCAAGTCCACTCTATTTCACTCAGTTCTTCCTAGAAAGACAGGTTCAAACAGATCCCCTTACTCTTTTGAACTTGCAAATATTTAATGTCAATTTAGGCCTTGATAATCTAACATTATGAAAAAGCAATGTTGCTTAAAACAAAATAGTGCATTAAAAAAGGAGCTGTTGATTCTGTTTAGTCAATATGCTTTTAGTTTAGTGCCCAATTTATTACTTTTTGCAGAGGGAAATTTACTTGAGACAGATATCAAACCATACTTAACAGAATCAAAAAAACTATGTAATAGTTTTATGTAACCTATGTAATAGGTTATTTACATAACCTATAAATATAAATACTTTAAAATCTCTGGCTTTATTGGGCTACTTCTACTTGAGGAATATTGAATTAGACAGTGTAACTAACAACATGAACTCAGTGCTTACAAGTTATGAGTTACACTTTCATGGACTTTCTGTGGAATGACTAGATGACAAACCCACTATATACATATTGTTGATCCTTAAATAATTTTTCTTTCTTAAAAGAAAGGCTTAGCACAAATCCACATCAGTATATGGTAACTATGAAATGTGTGTGTATACACACATACATTTTGTTTTGCAAGAGACAGGACTGGTTTATGTGTAAAGTCTTAGTTTGATTATTAAAGTACCTTGTTCCATGCACACACACATATGTATATGTGTATGTATGTGTGTGTTAGTCGCTCAGTCATGTCCAACTTTTTGTGACCCCAAGGACTGTAGCCCACCAGGCTGCTCTGTCCATGGAATTCTCCAAGCAAGAACACTGGAGTGGTTTGCCATTTCCTTCTCCATATATATATGAACAAATGAAATAGCTAACACATTTTATCACTTTCCCCTCTGATGCTACTCCTTTTCATGTGGATTCTTATTTTTATATGAAGCTATACACATATGTACGTGCATGCACGTACACACTGCTGCTGCTGCTGCTAAGTCGCTTCCGTCGTGTCCGACTCTGTGCGACCCCGTAGATGGCAGCCCACCAGGCTCCCTCGTCCCTGGGATTCTCCAGGCAAGAACACTGGAGAGGGTTGCCATTTCCTTCTCCAATGCATGAAAGTGAAAGGTGAAAGGGAAGTCGCTCAGTCGTGTCCAACTCTTTGAGACCCCATGGACCACAGCCTACCAGGCTCCTCTGTCCATGGGATTTTCCAAGCAAGAGTACTGGAGTGGGGTGCCATCGCCTCATTGGAAAAGACTCTGATGCTGGGAGGGATTGGGGGCAGGAGGTGAAGGGGACAACAGAAGATGAGATGGCTGGATGGCATCACTGACTCGATGGACGTAAGTCTGAGTGAACTCCGGGAGTTGGTGATGGACAGGGAGGCCTGGCGTGCTGCGATTCATGGGGTCGCAAAGAGTCGGACACGACTGAGTGACTGCACTGAACTGAATTGAAGACCTATAGGTTGTAACCCTGCAATGAGAATGTTTCTGAGGCTGCTAAATGGAGCTAGAAGTCTACCTCCTTGTGAGAAGTAGAGGGTAACTTATTTATAAATGTGTTCTGTGTACCTCAAGTAAGATTTGACTTAAGCCAGAGCCTTAAAGTAATGCACTAAAAGAATGGTGTTAGAAAATCAATTAAAACATGATTTTTAGACAAAGTCATTTTTTCCAGACACTTTAACGAGTTAGGCATCACTGGGTGCTATATCAGTAATCTGGGAGAATAAAAGGCAATAATTATTTGTGAAATATGTTGAGGACTGTTTCTTCCCCATTTTGAATCAAAGGGAGTAGTTTGAAAAACTTGTAAAGATCTAGGAAACTAGTTACTGTGAATAGAGTAACAACAACAAGTTTATTCTAAGCTCTAACTGATCTCCTAAAAATTATTTAGCATAGATGAACAACTGACATTGTATTCTTTTTTATCTACAACTATTTAAAATAATCAAACATGCATCCATTGTCCCACATGAATCAATTCAAGACTCCTGTTCTTCCCATCTGCTACTACCAATGCTATCAGCTTTCCTCTAAGTTTTTCATCTCTTCCTCTACTAGCTATTCTGTTTCCAGAAGTTTATAAAACAGAAAATTGCTATTTCTACTGCTTGAGAGGCAAGTTTGTGAGATAAAGAAGCAAATTGCATGATTGCTAACACAAAATGAGAAGTGGCAAAGTGGGAGAAAATTGTGGTGATAAAGTTTGGGCATCAGAGTTCAACTATTTTAAATAACTTACTATCCATATTTATCACCATCAGTTTATGCTTTGCCTATATAATGGGTTTTGAATGTATTTGTTAGAAGGAATGAGAATCAAAACTTTATAAAAAGTTGGATTGTAGGACTGCTAACTTAGGAGAAAATATATATTAAATAGATACACAAAAGCAACAGTAGAGAAACAAGAGTTGATGGTTAAGACAGTTCTGAAGGAGACATAAAGAATTTTGTGTATATATGTGTACACTGTTTTTTTTTTCATTAATGATACAATCAATTTAGAGATTTCCCTCCATCTGTCCCATATAGCATGCTCTATATATAGAATATGATTTGAAAGGCACACCACAATGGGGGCAGTAGATATCCATGTTTGAAATCAAAGACTTTATCTATTGCTCAGTTCTGACCCTATGGCAAGATGTGTTCCAAATCCCTAACAATCAGCACACACATTCTTAAGATGGCCTTTGCTTACACTGCAAAATCAAAACAGAGTTAATGCTTCAATAATGTAGTTCCAAAGTGACAAATTATGAATGATAAAATGATTGCTCATATACATAATTCTTTAACATGATTTATTTGACATAAACACAGTGTGCCACAGGAATGACAAAATAATTGACAAGTTATTTTCAAAATGAGAATTATTATGTTAAGTTGGATATCATTTAAAACTTGATTGTAAATTCAAAGGCTTAGTAGTGAAAATTACTTCAAGGATTTAAAAAGTCATTTCATTTCTGCGCGCATGAGCATATATAAGTAACTGTATGTAACTTTTTATATGTTTGTTAATGGAAACTTTTGTATATTGTATTTTTGAAATGCTCAACAGATGTTAGTTTGTTTCTTTGCAAGGTGAGAGAATTAGGTTCAGTTCAGTCGCTCAGTCATGTCCGACTCTCTGCCACCCCATGAATTGCAGCATGCCAGGTCTCCCTGTCCATCACCAACTCCTAGAGTTCAGTCAAACTCAATTGCAAGGAGTTGGTGATGCCATCCAGACATCTCATCTGTTGTCCCTTTCTCCTCCTGCCTCCAATCCCTCCAAAAACCACAGTCTTTTCCAGTGAGTCAACTCTTCGCATGAGGTGGCCAAAGTACCTGAGTTTCAGCTTTAGCATCATTCCTTCCAAAGAACACCCAGGGCCAATCTCCTTCAGAATGGACTGGTTAGATCTCTTTGCAGTCCAAGGGACTCTGAAGAGTCTTCTCCAACACCACAGTTCAAAAGCATCAATTGTTCGGCACTCAACTTTCTTCACAGTCCAACTCTCTCATCCATTCATGACTACTGGAAAAACCAGAGCCTTGACTAGATGGACCTTTGTAGGGAATGTAATGTCTCTACTTTTGAATATGCTATCTAGGTTGGTCATAACTTTCCTTCCAAGGAGTAAGCATCTTTTAATTTCATGGCTGCAATCACCATCTGCAGTGATTTTGGAACCCCCCCCCGCAAATAAAGTCTGACACTGTTTCCACTGTTTCCCCATCTATTTGCCATGAAGTGATGGGACCAGATGCCATGATCTTCGTTTTCTGAATGTTGAGTTTTAAGCCAACTTTTGCACGATCCTCTTTCACTTTCATCAAGAGGCTTTTTAGTTCCACTTCAGTTTCTGCCATTAGGGTGGTGTCATCTGCATATCTGAGGTTATTTGTAATCTGGGTATGTATTATTAAAAAAAAAAATGAGAGCCCATTTCCTAAATGTGTCCTTGTTTCTTCTGTTTGGAAATCACTGTAGCTATTCTTGACATACTCATAAATTTGAAGACTATTTTGTCAATTTGTGAAATGATTCCAGTTACTATGGGATTTCCATCATCATAATAATGACAGACTTGAAAATATACAGCTTTCCATGTATTTAGGTCCACTTGTACTTTCAAGAAAATGTCCTATTTTTCTCCAAAGTTTTACATATTTTGATATTTCTAGATGATTTTTATTGGGTTTCAGCTGATTTTTTTTAAATTTTGTTATCACATTCTCAATATCTTATTTCAAAAATTTTATTTATTATATATTTCTTTTTTTATTTATTTTTATTTTTATTTTTACTTTATTTTACTTTACAATACTGTATTGGTTTTGCCAAACATTGACATGAATCCACCACAGGTGTACATGCGATCCCAAACATGAACCCCCCCTCCCACCTCCCTCCCCCAACATCCCTCTGTGTCATCCCTGTGCACCAGCCCCAAGCATGCTGTATCCTGCATTGGACATAGATTGGTGATTCAATTCTTACATGATAGCATGTTTCAGTGCCATTCTCCCAAATCATCCCACCCTCTCCCTCTCCCTCTGAGTCCAAAAGTCCACTATACACATCTGTGTCTTTTTTGCTGTCTTGCATACAGGGTCATCATTGCCATCTTTCTAAATTCCATATATATGTGTTAGTATACTGTATTGGTGTATATATTTCTTAATTTTATTCCTTTTCTTCCTTGATTTTTATTGATCAACTATTTGTTAATCACTTTTTGAAAGATGTACATCTCTATAATACTATTTAATAGCTATGTTTGAATTTAATAAATGTATTCAATTTCACAAACTCCTAATGTAATCAATATCTCTTATCACCCTTGGAAAAAAATTCACAGGAATTTTAGAATACTTCAATACAATTTTCTTCCTTTCAGCTATGCTATTTGGAGTTTGAGATCGATTATGTTTTCAACTTTAAATAAGACTTTATTTTTATTCAGTGAATGATTATATTTACCAAAATTTTCCTTTTTTTTTTTTTTTTGCTAAACTTGCTACATGCATCTCAACATTTCCTCCTGTCTTTATATATTGATATTTTTGTAATTAATTTGGTGGGAACACATGAGTGCTACCTACTCTTTAAGATATCTGTATTACCCTCATTCATTTATGATAACTGATCTGGGTATAGAATTCTAGTTCAGCAAATATTTTCTTCCAACTTTTAGTAAGAATACTGATGATAATGTAATTAGTATGTTTTGTAAATAATTTTGTTATCTCTAGTTACTGCGATCTATGTTTCTTTGATAATATGTGATTATTTTTGTTTTTGATAATATGGATTTTATTTATTTTAATATCTTGCTTTAGACTCAGCATGTGCCTTCATATGAAGACTCCTATTTTTCTTCAGATCTAGATAATTTTTTAATATTTAGCACTTCTAATGCCTTTCTCTATTCTACTCTCTGGCACTCAATAAATCAATTCCTTAGAGGATCTCAGTTTTATGCAAGGAGTTCAATTGGGATTCTGCCTTGATTATGCTTAAGATAATTTATCTTGACTTCACCATTGTGAAATATCAACTGTCAATTCAGATATTATGGTGCTAATGCATTGTTGTCACTTGATTTTCTCCTGATATCATTTTATTTTTAGAATTAAAATTATATTTGTCTCCATGGCATTTCTATATATTTTTGGTCAAAATAAGACCAAATCCAACAACTCCTTTTGCATCTGCCTGCAAGGCAGGAGACCCAGGTTTGATCCTTTGGTTGGAAAGACCCTCTGGAGAAGGAAATGTCAATCTACTCTAGTATTCTTTCCAGGGAAATTCCATGGACAGAGGAGCCCGGCAGGCTACAGTCCAAGGGGTCACAAAGAATAGGATAAGACTAAGTAACTAACACTTGGTTAAAAAAGAGCAAATAAAATCATCTCCTTTTGCCGTACAAAATATTTACTCATGTGATTTTCTAGAATACAAATTCTTAAAAGACAGAAAATGTTTCGATTTTTTTCAAATGAAAAAGTAAGGCCCAAAGCCAAAACATATCAAACTTCATAATTTATTACTTCTTGCCATACACCTTATTTTCAACTTAGTAAATTTAAAGATTTGTTGTCTTTTCTCCCTAGTTTTTCCAGCAGGTTGACTGTTTTTTTTTTTTTTTTTTTAAATACCCTTTAACCCAACTGTTTAGGAAAGACAAGGCAACTTCTTAAAATTCTGCCTGTGTTCTCAGGAAATGTCATTCATTTGGCAGGGTTCCCAATGTGTAGCACAGCTTGATGCCCCTGAACAGTCCCCCAAACATCCAGGCTTGACACTAGAAGCTCTTTCAATGACAGGCATTCATTTATCTGAACTTACTTTGAACTTAGAGAATATGTTGTGTGAGTTTTTGTTTTATTTTGTTTAATGTACTCTGAGAGGTGCATTCTGACTTCTCTCTGACCAGTCATTATTTCTTCTCTTTAAGTTGTTCTATGCAAGAGAATAATTTTATGGAAATTTCTTTTCTTTCTATTTTAATGGCAGCTTTAAAATATTTGAATGAAAAAGACTTTAAAACATTTTTGGCTGTGTTCTTGCTTTAGAGTTGGCATTTGAATTTGTTTAACCAGTAGCTAGAAAGCAACGGCACCCCACTCCAGTACTGTTGCCTGGAAAACCCCTGGACAGAGGAGCCTGGAAGGCTGCAGTTCATGGGGTCGCTAAGGGTCGGACATGACTGAGCAACTTCACTTTCACTTTTCACTTTCATGCATTGGAGAAGGAAATGGCAACCCACTCCAGCACTCTTGCATGGAGGTTTCCAGGGACGGGGAAGTCTGCTGGGCTGCCATCTATGGGGTCGCAAAGAGTCGGACACGACTGAAGTGACTTAGCAGCTTAGCAGAGCTTAAAGTTCACTCTTATTTAAGTATGAGAGAGAAAAGAAGGACAAAGAAAAAAGTACATGGTGTAAATTTTAATGTTGAAATTTTACATAGAAACATTCTGAGACCTTTTAAATGACTACATAAGAAGCTTTTTAAAACAAATCAAAATTTCACAACTCAGTTCAGTTCAGTTCAGTTCAGTCACTCAGTCGTGTCCAACTCTTTGCGACCCCATGAATCGCAGTGTGCCAGGCCTCCCTGTCCATCACCATCTCCCGGAGTTCACTCAGACTCAAGTCCATCGAGACCGTGATGCCATTCAGTGATCTCATATTGGGTCGTCCCCTTCTCCTCCTGCCCCCAATCCCTCCCAGCATCAGAGTCTTTTCCAGTGAGTCAACTCTTCTCATGAGGTGGCCAAAGTACTGGAGCTTCAGCTTTAGCATCATTCCTTCCAAAGAAATCCCGGGGTTGATCTCCTTCAGAATGGACTTGTTGGATCTCCTCACAGTCCAAGGGACTCTAAAGAGTCTTCTCCAACACCACAGTTCAAACGTATCAATTCTTCGGCACTCAGCCTTCTTCACAGTCCAACTCTCACATCCATACATGACCACTGGAAAAACCATAGCCTTGACTAGACGGACCTTAGTTGGCAAAGTAATGTCTCTGCTTTTGAATATACTATCTAGGTTCGTGTCAGGAGCAAGCGTGAGGAACCCCACCCATGACAAGGTCATGAGGGAGGAAGCTGACATACGCAAGGACATGATCAGACTTCAGGAGTTCCCCCTGGCATTTCCTGAGCATGTACCCCCAAAACCAAAAATCTGCCGGCCTTTGTACTCTGCTTTTCCACTTTTCTGATATTCTCTGGAAAAAAGTCAACTCAGGGCTTTAGTCTTCTGCATTTGAAAGGGATGTTTCAGTTAAACCCCCTCTGATAGCTCTCTAGCTTGCCTAACAGGTTCCCTAGACCTCTTACAGCTTGTGAATTGCTTACAGTCCCCCAACCGGGAGAGGCACAAAGCTTAAAAGCATCTTATAGATACAGAGCCTTTTCTAAAGAGTTAAAACTTGTATTGATGGAGGGTTTTCACTGTTGACTCAATGATTGCTGCCAGACCTCCATATTCTTTATCTTTTAGGCACCTAGGAGGATGTTAATCAATTTAAATGGGATATGGAAAAAGATATATAGTAGTTTTGATGTTAGCAACACTAGACTTTTGAGTTAATTGCTTCTCTTTTGTTGTAAATCACTGTACTCCCTTTACTTGTTATAAGTTGCTGTATCTTTGCTATGAAAGAATGTAACTTTATTTTGTGCTTTCTGAGAGTGGCACCAGACTTTGGGAAGATCAACACAAATAAGTCTTCTGGTTGACAAACCCTTATCAGAAAAAAGGCTGTAAAATGTTAATTGGCCCTTTCTGGCCAGAAGATGATGTAAATCACCTAAGACTTGCATATACAATTAGGTATGCAGAAAGAAAAGCCTGGTTTTGGTAAGAGTCTGGACTGCTAATGCTGCATAACTTTGTGTTACCCATTGATCTCCATGTTTTTTCCAAAGTATAAAGGGCCTTCTGAACAATAGAGGACGGAGCCAGTTGCTGGACTGGTTTCCCCCATGTCTCTCTCTCTCTCTCCTTTTCTCCCTTTCCCTCCCTCTTCTCTTTACTTTAATTTCAGGCTGAATTCCCATCTGGGGCGTGGAGGCTCGCCAAGTCTGCTTACTTGCCCTGGCTGTAAGATCCGCAGGAAAGGGAGCCTAAGGCGAGGCACCCTTAGATATTCAAGTGGGTGCTGGTGGCCCCACGTAGATGGTGCAAATTCCTTGTCTGGAATTTTATTGGTCTTCCACGTAATCCAAGTTATTCAGCCCTCTTTTTCCACTTAATTTTCCTACTACACTGTTTCTTTCTAATCTAATCTTATATTAATAAATCAATAAGTTTTTCCTCATCGACTCCGTCCATCCTTCGAATTCCCTGGATCCACCGGGGCTGGACCCCGGCAGGTTGGTCATAACTTTTCTTCCAAGGAGTAAGCGTCTTTTAATTTCATGGCTGCAGTCACCATTTGCAGTGATTCTGGAGCCCCCAAAAATAAAGTCTGACACTGTTTCCACATTTTCCCCATCTATTTCCCATGAAGTGATGGGACCGGATGCCATGATCTTCGTTTTCTGAATGTTGAGCTTTAAGTCAACTTTTTTACTCTCCTCTTTCACTTTCATCAAGAGGCTTTTTAGCTCCTCTTCACTTTCTGCCATAAGGGTGGTGTCATCTGCCTATCTAAGGTTATTGATATTTCTCCCGGCAATCTTGATTCCAGCTTGTGTTTCTTCCACTATTATGGATTGTAAAAAGTTGTAGTGCACCTATGTTGACATGATATTATAAATTTAGTATGCTATACATTTTTATTTACTAACAAAATCTTGCTTTATACAGAAAAAATTACTTTAGAAGCCAGAGCTCTAGATAAAAAATCTGTATCTCCTATTTACTGCTTGTGAAATATGAGCAAATGACAACCTCTCTGTGTCTCTTTATTGCCAATTTTATAATAAAGATTAAGTAGTGTAGTAATGTTAGTCACTCAGTCATGTCTGATTCTTTGCAACCATAACACTTAATTCAGAGTAATTTGGTAGAATGAATTAATCCATGTACAATGTTTCAAATTGTGATTGGTGCCCAGTTAATACCCAGTGAGTATTTGTTAGCTCTTAGTTGGTATTAATGTTTCTAGGCTTCATTCATCGATGTCCATCAGTTGCAAACAACATTGCTTTTGTTGTTCTTTTTATTTTTTGTTGTTGTTGTTGTTTGTTTTGTTTTGAATACATAACAACATACATATGGCAGAGTTAGCAAAATAATATATCAAAATATATATAGAGAAAGCTTATTATTACCCCTTTATCCATGTGTCCTACTTTATCTCACCCCCTACCTTGGATAACTGTTTTTTTGTTTTTTTTTTTTTTCTTTTTAAAACTTTTATTTTGTATTTGGGTGTAGTTGATTAACAATGTTGTGATAGTTTCAGGTGAACAGCTGAAGAGACTCAGCCATACATAACAGTTCAGGTCAGTTCAGTGCCTCAGTCATGTCTGACTCTTTGTGACCTCATGAATTGCAGCATGCCAAGCCTTCCTGTCCATCACCAACTCCTGGAGTTTACCTAAACTCATATCAGTTGAGTCGGTGATGCCATCCGTCTCATCCTCTGTTGTCCCCTTCTCTTCCTGCCCTCAATCTTTCCCAGCATCAGGGTCTTTTCAAATGAGTCAGCTTGGCCATCAGGTGTCCAAAGTATTGGAGTGTCAGCCATACATATACACGTACCCATTAATTCCCAAACTCTGCTCCCAACTAGGCTTCCATATACATATACCATCAAACAGAATTCCATGTGCTATACAGTAGGCTCTTGTTAGTTGTCCATTCTAAAAATAGCAGTGTGTACATGCCCATGCCAAACTCCCTAACTATCCCTTCCCCACATCCTTCTCCCATGCAACCAAAGCTTCTACTTTAAGTCTATGAGTTTCTTTCTGTTTTGTAAATAAATTCACTTGTATCATTTCTTTTTAGATTCTACATATAAGGGATGTCATATAAGGGATTTCTCCTTCTCTGTCTTACTTCATTCATTATGACAATCTCCATCCATGTTGTGTAAATGTGACGGCTTTTATTATTTTTTTTAACATTTAATTTTATATTAGAATATATTTCATTAACAATGCTGTGATAGTTTCAGGTAGACAGCAGAGTGATTCTTTTATATATATACAAATATATTATTTTTCAAATACTTTTCCCATAGTAGTATATTTGTGAACATTAACACAGCTTCCTGAGCATTGCAGTACATTCACTGATTTGTCTTATGACCCAGCATTAATAAAAGAGAAAGACTAATAACTGTCAACCAAACAGCTAAAAAAAAAAAAAAAAAAGCTGCAGCTTTTATAAACTCTAAGTATAATTTAAGTAAACTAAGCTGTTAAGGAGAAAATTAGCATTCTCTAACAACAAAATCAAAATTGAACCTCTGATGTTTACTCTTCTACTATATTTTGCAAGAACCACACTGCTGGGTTAACATTCTTTAAGCCATACATGAAAAAATATTTTTAAAGATTTTATTAAAATTTAAAAAAAATACTAACCTTGGCAGGAAATATCCACACCATAACTATTAAGTGCCAAGAGCTGTGCTGGATCCTAGTTAGGATGATTTACATCTTCATAGAATGGATTTACAGGCCAGTCTTTGCAGAATCCAGCTCCTGGTTAAGAACCTATTTGATTTTTCAGGCTTGACTATAGGCCTGACAAAGATGTCCCCTGGAAAGTCTCATGGGGAAAATCTGCTCTCCCCATGCCAAATATGGTGCACAGCCCAGGCACTACAGCCTCTGAGAGGAGTTGTGTTCAAGGACACAGAGTAGCCAGTCACACTCTTTCCAGTATTTGGGCTCCCATTCTAAGCACTTTTTAATTCCTAGGTTTCTTAACTAAGGTCTTGGCCAGAGATATTCTTCAGGTGCTTCTGCTGATGCTTCCTTAGAGACACATAAAGGAGGCTTCATTGAAGAACGTTTCTTACCATTTTAGCTCAGTATCTAGTACCTTGCCACTCCTGATCCTTTGTCTTCTATCTTCTCTCCACACCCAGGTCCATAAAACAACTGTAACATTTATCTTCGGATTTGCTCAACAGTGAGATGATCCTCCCTGCCTGTACTGATCCCCCTGATCCCCACCAGTGCCCTGTTGTATGGGGAAAAATGGAACAGAGAGAGTTGATCATTTTTCCAGTTTTATCCTCTGGCTTATACCGCTGTAGTAAGTGTTAAAGACTTAACTTCATTTTGGATTTGTGGCTATAATTAAATACTCTGACCCCTGGCAATTCAGCTCACACAAATACACTTCTTTTAGCTCAACTCAGTCCTAACATTGTATACCTCCTAATGTTATCAGTAACTACTCATTTTCTCTCAGGAGGATGTTGTAAGATTGAGAGCCCAGTTTTACCAGAACACAACATTGGCAGATATCGGAAAATTTATTTGAAATACTCTGATTTAAGAACAAAGTACAAGCAGCATGGTACAGATCATATTTTTTAAAAGTGTCCTGAATTTGGCAGTGTTTTGAACTCTTTTAACCAGGAGATAAAATGTAGTCATATTTTCTAAAGAAATCCATTTATTAGTCGCAATTTGAGGATGCAAAAGATCTGTAGGTACACATGTTCCTATTTTTTGAGTACAATGTTGTTAGAATAACCAGGTTGATTTGTCCTATTAATAAATTTAAGAAGATTCATTAGATAGGTTGAATCTAACAGAAGCAGAAGATATTAAGAAGAGATGGGAAAAATACACAGAACTATACAAAAGAGATCTTAATAACCCAGATAACCACAATGTGGTCATGAATGGTGTGATCATTCATCTAGAGCCAGACATCCTGGAGTGTGAAGTCAAATGGGCCATAGGAAGCATCACTATGAACAAAGCTAGTGGAGCTCATGGAGTTTCAGCTGAGCTTTTTTCAAATTCTAAGAGATGATGCTGTGAAAATGCTACACTCAATATGCCAGCAAATTTGGAAGACTCAGCAGGAGTCACAGGACTGTAAAATATCAGTTTTCATTCCAATCCCAAAGAGAGGCAATGCCAAAGAATGTTCAAACTACTGTACAGCTGCACTCATTTCACATGCTAAAAATGTAATGCTCAAAATTCTCCAAGCCAGGCTTCAACAGTACATAAACCATGAACTTCAGATGTTCAAGCTGGTTTTAGAAGAGGCAGAGGAACCAGAGATCAAATTGCTAACATCCGTTGGATCATAGAGAAAGGAAGAAGATTCCAGAAAAGCATCTTCTGCTTCCTTGACTCCAATAAAACCTTTGACTATGTGGATCAAAACAAACTGTTGAAAATTCTTACAGAAATGAGAATACCAGAACACCTTACCTACCTCCTGAGAAACCTGTATGCAGGTCAAGAAGCAACAGTTAGAATGGGACATGGGACAATGGACTGTTTCCACACTGGGAAAGGAATACATCAAGGCTGTACATTGTCACCCTGCTTATTTTACTTATATGCAGAGTACATCATGAGAAATGCTGGGCTGGATGAAGCTGGAATCAAGATTGCTGGGAGAAATATCAATAACCTCAGATATGCAGATACCACCCTCAATCCTAAAAGAAATGAATCCTGAATATTCATTGGAAGGACTGATGCTGAAGCTGAAGCTCCAATACTTTGGCACATGATGTGAAAAGCCAACTCATTAGAAAAGACTCTGATGCTGGGAAAGATTGAAGGCAGGAGGAGAGGTGGGCAACAGAGAATGAGATGGTTGGATGACATCACTGAGTCAAAGGACATGAGTTTGAGCAAGCTCTGGGAGATGATGAAGGACAGGGAAACCTGGCGTGCTGCAGTCCATGGGGTTTCAAAGAGTCAGACATGACTGAGTGAGAAACAACAATCAGGTAAGTTGAACTAATGATAACGGCATCAAAAATACAAGAATTACTCTGTCTTACGAATATATTCATATTAACTTTTCAATCATAGCAATTTATTAGTATCTATTATGGTAAAAATGAGAATAATTCATAAAATTAAAGATTTAATATTAAATTTTGAAGTTTTGCTATTTTATTGTTTTATGTCAATTTGTGCATGATTGCAAACTCCTGTAGATAAAAATTGGTCCTTTGTATGTGGAATCCACATTCATGGATTTAACCAACTGTGGATCAAAAAATATTCAGGGAATAAAAATTCCAGAAAGTTCCAAAAAGCAGAATTTGAATTGGCCATGTGCCAGCAACTGTTTTTATAACATTTATGTTGCATTGGGTATCATAAGTAACCTTAAAATGCTTTAAAGTATACAATACAGGATTAAGTACATAGGTTATATGCAAATACTATGATATTTTATATAATGGACTTGAGAACCTGTGAATTTTGGTATCAATGGGGGGTCTTAGAGCCAATCCTTTGGATACGAAGGGAAGACTATAGTCATTGTAAACTGTTATGAAGATTCTCATCAGCTTAAGCTTGTGTGAAGGAAACCTATCTAGTAACTCTTCCTTTACAGGTACCAGGTGGCAGCTATAATTCAGCACGTGATGGTGGTTTAGTTGGTAATTTGTGTCCCACTCTTGTGACCCTATGTATTGTATCCTTCCAGGCTTCTCTCTCTAGGATTTCTCTCTCTAGGATTTCCCCAGCAAGAATACTGGAGTGGGTTGTCATTTCCTTCTCCAATAACTTACAATATATCTCTTGAACTACTCTTTTACAATTAAAATATTGAGCACTTCTGGAAGACCATAGATTTTCCATAGCATAAAAAACATATCATTATTCATGTTGTGGTTTGACAAAAAAGAACAAAATTCTGTAAAGCAAGTATTCTTCAATTAAAAAATAAATTAATTAAATATATTATTATTATTATTATTATTATTATGGGAAACCTCTATGTAGCTATTGACCTGTGGGTGTTACAGGAACAATATAAAAATGAGGAAAATATAATTGTACACATCACCATTATTTGATACTTGGCATGACTAAGAGAACATATTTCATCTCCAGAGTACAAAATAATCTTTCAAAATGTGTAACCACCTCTTCCGTAGTTGTCTTAAGTCCTTTCTCCAAATTTATAATTGAACTCTTAATGACTAGAATTCACAGTCAAAGGTAAAATACCTTAAGGATAAGAAAGAAAATAAATATTTTTGACTGGTAGAACTCAGAGGTAAGTTGAAAAATTAGATAATGAGAATAGCAGGTCTGCATCTCAGCTTGGAAAACAACATGAAGCAGACAGTTAATGCTCTTTTTATTTGACTGACCTACTGCTCTCAGCTTCAGCCTGTAGAAGTGGTCATATCTCAAACTCTTTCTGTCCTCACTTCCCAAATGCATATATATACTGAGATTTGTTATAGAAATTGACTTGAAGGGTTATAAAAGCCAAAAATTCCCACAATCTGCCATCTGCAAGCTGCAAAACCAGAAAATCCAGTTGTATAATTCAGCTAGAGTTCAAAGGCATGAGAACAAGGAGGTCCAAGGTGCAAGGGCAGAAGATGGATGTCCCAACTCCAGAAGAGAGAATTCAGCTTTTGCCCCCCACAGATTGGATTCTACTCACCCATATTGGTAAAGGATTCACAGACACTGGAAGTCTCTTTCTAGTCAAGTGAAGTTCACAAATAAAATTAACCACCTTAGTTCGTATTACTATAACCATAATTTTGTTTTCTACATGATTTAAGAAACTAAAACATTAAAGCAAACTGTTATTAGTCTAAAAGCTAGTTTTATGTACTTTGGTTTGTAAGTCCACGTTTTGTTTCCTATATAATTTAAGAGACTGATGCATTTAAAAGTGATTATTTGCTTATGATTTGGAACACCCAATGTATAAAGATGTAATTTTGTGACATCAATAATCAAAAGAAAGGATGAGGACAGATCTGTAGAAAAGCAGAGATGTTTTATATTATTGACGTTAAGCTGGTTTAAGATCAAATTAGAGTGTTATAACTTTAGGATGTTAAATATAATCTCCATGGTAACCACAAAGAAAAGAGCTACACAATATATAGAAGAGGAAATGAGAAAGGAAGTTAAACATTTCACTACAAAAAAACCTAGTTACTTTTGGAGAGGGGTTCAGGATGGCTCTGTGGAAAGACCCTGAACTCACCTTCTCACACAGACATGTCAGATATACTTCAATAGATAGAACAGTTCCTCCTAGGGAAGAACTAAAGGATGACTAAACAGAAACTGTACAGCAAATGACAGAATAATGACAGAGACTGGTAGAAGAGATGGAGAAACTGTAGGGATGGAAACGTCACCCATACAGAAAGGGATATCATTGTGGGGATGATCTGCAGACATGTTCACCCAGGGCCATAGCAGAAAAACAGCAGCTTAAAGAGCACTAGACTATTTTATATATATATATATATATATATATATATATATATATATATATATATATATATATATTTGTATTTATATAAAGGAAATCCATGTACTAACCCTAGAGTCTCTGCCAAGTGGGTGAAGAACTGCTGGAATTCTCTCTAGGGACCAAAAGACATCAAAGAGCACCATTTCCCCCTTCCCTCTCTACCTCAACAGCATGGGCAGGACAAACCCAGGGAACTTAAGCCCTGAAGCCGTATTTCCTGGGCCTCCAGTGAATGCCTGCTCCATCTCTTCTGCCATCCTTCCAATGCAGTCCTAGGATGGCACACCTGGGCAACCCTAGTCGTTGCCACTCTGGATTCAGTTGTCTGACCAAGGTGACCCCAATACAGTGCAAACTAAGGCTACCTGCTGATTTTTCAGCAGAAACTTTGCAGGCCAGAAAGGAGTGGAATGATATATTTAAAATAATGAATGCTAAAAAAAATCTTATAATCAAGAATACTCTACCTGACAAGCTTATCACTCATAATTGATGAGAGATAAAGAATTTCCCAAACAAGCAAAACTAATAAAGGGATTTATCACCACTTCACTACTAAATTGGCCTTGTAAGAAATGTTAAAGTTCTTCTTTAAGCAGAAAATACCATAAATCAGAAAATATATAGAGGAACAAAATCTCACTAATGAGCAAATATATAGCAAAGGCAGTAAATCAGTCACTCAAAAGGCTAATATAAAGGTTAAAAGACAAAAATAGTAAAATCAACCATAACCAGAGCAAGTAGTTAGGATGTACACACAAAAAAAATGATGCAAATCATGATGTCAAAAACATAAGCCTTGGTGAGAGAAGGGGAATAAAAATGCAATGATTTTAGAAAACATTCAAACTTAAGTGACTATCAGCTTACAAGAAACTAAGATATACATATATACATGTAATATTTAATATATATACATGGAACATGCATATGTATGTGTATTATTGACCTATATATAGGTCAATATTAATGAACCTAATTATAACCACAAACCAAAACCTACAATGCATATACAAAAGATAAAGAAAAAGGAATCCAAATGTAGCACTAAAGAAATCCACTTCTCATTGTTAAATGAATGGATAAAGAAGATATGACACACACACACATGCACACACACATTGGAATAGCACTTAGTCATAAAAAGAGTGAGATCTTGCTATGTGGGATAACATGGATGAAACTAGAGGGGATTATTCAAAGTGAAATAAGTCAGAGAGAGAAAGATACTGTATGATTTTATTTATATGTGGAATTCTAAAAACAAAAATGAACAAACATAGCAAAACAGAGTCATAGGTAGAGAACAAAGAGCTGCCAGAAGGAAGGTGGGGAGGATGAGTAAAATATTTGAAGGGGAATAAGAAATACAAACTCTCAGTTACAAAATAAGTCATTAGGATGTGAAATAGTATTGTAATAATTTTGTGTTATGATAGACAGTAACTAGACTTATGATGGTAATCATTTTGAAATTTGTAGAAAAATTGAATCACTATGTTGTACACCAGGAATTAACATAGTGCTGTGGGTCAATTATAGTTCAAAAACTAAACAAGCTCATAGTATAGTTTACAAGAGTTATTACTAAAAAATCAAAACATATGTCTTATTTATTACATGTGAACCATTAAATTCTGGATCCAAGATTATGTAATAATATGATGCTTCACATTCACTCTAAGTCTGTGGAAGAATAATAATTTGGGTGCTAGATATATAGGCTGTAGCATCTACCTTATTACAATGTATAATTTCAAAATAGTAATATGGAAGAAGGTAGAGACCAGTGATTTCCAGGGAAGCGAAATTACCCAGGGACATGTGAAGTTTTTCAAATAGGTAAGTGTCTCCCTATTTCCCTTACCTTCTACATTTCTGGTAACTTGGAAGACAATACGTTATTTTCACTTCTTAAGTTCTTCCTAATGTCTCATAACTTCAGAAGTCTCCACCTCAGACCTAGATATTCTTCTGAAACCATGCAAACCCATTTTTATAAAAGAAAAATATTAAATAATCATTTAAAAAAAACAAAAAATGATTCATCAGATAATTTGAACCAATTAAAAGGATCTTGTGTCTACAAAGTATTCCCATAATCCATAATTCAGAGTTTATATACTTAACATTTTCTGTCAGTCTTTCTAGGGGATAAACTAATTTTTTCAAGGGATACTAAAAAAATTGAGAAGAACTATCTTTACAAAAAGTGAAATGTATGCCCAATATTATTTCTATGAAGATGATGACTGAAAGCAAGGACTCTGGCAGCAGACTAGCTGAGTTCAAACTCGGCATTTACTCTCTTGGCTGTGAAATGTAGAGTTACTGCACCTCTCTAAGACTCAGTTTTCTTTTAGGTCAAATTTGGGTAAGAAACACTTTATGTTAATACATGGTTAAACATTAGCTAAGTTAATATATGCACAGAACTTTCAATACTGGGCACTATGTGTGTGCTAAGTTGCTTCAGTCATGTCCAGCTCTTTGAGAACCTATGGACAGGAGCCCATCTGGCTTCTCAGTCCATGGGACTCTCTAGGCAAGAATACTGGAGTGGACTGCCGTGCTGTTCTCTAGGGGATCTATCCAACTCAGGGATCAAACCCACATCTCCTGTGTCTCCTGCATTGACAGGCAGATTCTTTACCACTGAGCCACTTGGGCACTATACCAACATACATACATCCATCTTAGCTGCTCGGTTCAATAAGAAATTTGGAAGTGTTACTTAATTATGCCATCTTTCTGTGTAACTTGGTGTGTTAAAGCCAAACAATAGCCTGAGAAGTTCTGTAGTTCAGTTATTAAATCTGATAGCCTCACTTAAATCCTATCCAGATAACTTAGGGGTCCTTTTGCACATTTTAGGAAGTCCATCAGTTCAGTCACTCAGTCGTGTTAGACTCTTTGCAACCCCATGAATCACAGCACGCCAGGCCTCCCTGTTCATCACCAACTCCCGGAGTTCACTCAGACTCACATCCATCGAGTCCCTGACACCACCCAGCCATCTCATCCTGGGTCGTACCATTCTCCTCCTGCCCCCAATCCCTCCCAACATCAGAGTCTTTTCCAATGAGTCAACTCTTCTCATGAGGTGGCCAAAGTACTGGAGTTTCAGCTTTAGCATCATTCCTTCCAAAGAAATCCCAGGGCTGATCTCCTTCAGAATGGACTGGTGGGATCTCCTCGCAGGTCAAGGAACTCTCAAGAGTCTTCTCCAACACCACAGTTCAAAAGCATCAATTCTTCAGCGCTCAGCCTTCTTCACGTCCAACTCTCACATCCATACATGACCACAGGAAAAACCATAGCCTTGACTAGATGGACCTTAGTCGGCAAAGTAATGTCTCTGCTTTTGAATATGCAATCTAGGTTGGTCATGACTTTTTTTTCAAGGAGTAAGCATCTTTTAATTTCATGGCTGCAATCACAATCTGCAGTGATTTTGGAGCCCCAAAAAATAAAGTCTGATACTGTTTCCACTGTTTCCCTATCTATTTCCCATGCAGTGATGGGACGAGATGCCACGATCTTCGTTTTCTGAATCTTGAGCTTTAAGCCAACTTTTCCACTGTCCTCTTTCACTTTCATTAAGAGGCTTTTTAGTTACTCTTCAATTTCTGCCATAAGGGTGGTGTCATCTGCATATCTGAGGTTATTGATATTTCTCCCGGCAATCTTGATTCCAGCTTGTGTTTCTTCAAGTCCAGCGTTTCTCATGATTCAGCTTCAGCATCATTCCTTCCAAAGAAATCCCAGGGTTGATCTCCTTTAGAATGGACTGGTTGGATCTCCTTGCAGTCCAAGGGACTCTCAAAGGTCTTCTCGACCACCACAGCTCAAAAGCATCAATTCTTTGGCACTCAGCCTTCTTCACAGTCCAACTCTCACATCCATATATGACTACTGGAAAAACCATAGCCTTGACTAGACGGACCTTAGTTGGCAATGTCTCTGCTTTTGAATATGCTATCTAGGTTGGTCATAACTTTTCTTCCAAGGAGTAAGCGTCTTTTAATTTCAAGGCTGCAATCACCATCTGCAGTACTTTGGCCACCTCATGAGAAGAGTTGACTCATTGGAAAAGACTTTGATGCTGGGAGGGATTGTGGGAAGGAGGAGAAGGGGACTACAGAGGATGAGATGGCTGGATGGCATCACTGACTCGATGGATGTGAGTCTGGGTGAACTCCGGGAGTTGATGATGGACAGGGAGGCCTGGTGTGCTGTGATTCACGGGGTCTCAAAGAGTCAGACACCACTGAGCTACTGAACTGAACTGAACTCTGCATATAAGTTAAACAAGCAGGGTAACAATATACAGCCTTGACATACTCCTTTTCCTATTTGGAACCAGTCTGTTGTTCCATGTCCAGTTCTAACTGCTGCTTCCTGACCTTCATACAGATTTCTCAAGAGGCAGGTTAGGTGGTCTGGTATTCCCATCTCTTTCAGAATTTTCCAGTTTATTGTGATCCACACAGTCAAAGGCTTTGGCATAGTCAATAAAGCAGAAATAGATGTTTTTCTGGAACTCTCTTGCTTTTTCCATGATCCAATGGATGTTGGCAATTTGATCTCTGGTTCCTCTGCCATTTGTAAAACCAACTGGAACATCTGGAAGTTCACGGTTCACGTATTGCTGAAGCCTGGCTTGGAGAATTTTGAGCATTACTTTACTAGCATGTGAGATGAGTAAAATTATGCGGTAGTTTGAGCATTCTTTGGCATTGACTTTCTTTGGGATTCCAGTGAAAACTGACCTTTTCCTGTCCTGTGGCCACTGCTGAGTTTTCCAAATTTGCTGGCATATTGAGTGCAGCACTTTCACAGCATCATCTTTCAGGATTTGAAACAGCTCAACTGGAATTCCATCACCTCCACTAGCTTTGTTCATAGTAATACTTCCTAAGGCCCACTTGACTTCACATTCCGGGATATCTGGCTCTAGATGAGTGATCACACCATCATGATTATCTGGGTGGTGAAGATCTTTTTTGTACAGTTCTTCTGTGTATTCTTGCCACCTCTTCTTAATATCTTCTGCTTCTGTTAGGTCCATACTATTTCTGTCCTTTATCAAGCCCATCTTTGCATGAAATGTTCCCTTGGTATCTCTAATTTTCATGAAGAGATCTCTAGTCTTTTCCATTCTGTTCTTTTCATCTATTTCTTTGCATCGATTGCTGAAGAAGGCTTTCTTATCTCTTCTTGACTATATTCTTTGCAGACAAAGATGGAGAAGCTCCATACCATCAACAAAAACAAGACCAGGAGCTGACTGTGGCTCGGATCATGAACCCCTCATTACCAAATTCAGACTCAAATTGAAGAAAGTAGGGAAAACCACAAGACCATTCAGGTATGACCTAAATCAAATCCCGTATGATTATCCAGCGAAAGTGAGAAATAGATTTAAGGGCCTAGATGTGATAGATAGAGTGCCTGATGAACTATTGAATGAGGTTCATGACATTGTACAGGTGATAGGGATCAAGACCATCCCCATGGAAAAGAAATGCAAAAAAGCAAATGGCTGTCTGGGGAGGCCTTACAAATAGCTGTGAAAAGAAGAGTGGTGAAAAGCAAAGGAGAAAAGGAAACCTATAGATACCCTAAAATTTCAAGATCCATTTGTGTATAATGGCCTATATACATTTTTACAAGAAAAATCCATATCCCCCCATATCTATAAGCAATATTTTTTTTCAATTTATTTAGCTATGTAATTTGCTAAGATTAAGCAATCATATTAGAATTTTTATTAACCTTTTTTCTCTGGATAAATTCTTTAACTTCTATAAACATTTATAAAATAGAAGTAATTATAATTCTTTTTCATATTTCTAAAAATTGCTAATTTAACATTATAAAAAATACATAAGTAACCTGAGATACCAAAAACTCAATTATTTTCTGATGGTAAATTAAACATTTCTGCAGCATATGCTATCATATTCAGGCCAATATAATTCTATGCAGTTGTCATTTATTGCCCACATCTTGAGTGAATTAACATACTTTCAAAATTTTCCAAACCTCTCCTCTCCAGGGAATATTTGACTCAATAGACATTTTTGACTAATAGAGTTCACCTTTTAAAATTTCATTTTATGACCTTAATATGTTGATTTTAGGCAGTGGTAGATATTAAGGAAGGGCAAGCTGTCACGATTAATAGAATCTTATGCTTTTGAAACTGTAGTTCCAATTTGAGGATTTTACATTTTGTCTTACATCATCTTTAATGAGTAGGGTGATAAGATAATAAAATAAGTATGCTTATTTCACATATGGTATACATTAATTGGTTTCAATATTTTAATATTGGTTACTGGAGCAAATGTTTATTTACTAAATAGCATATAAACTCAACCACAGAATGAAACTGACTGAAACTTCATATTGGGTGTGTTTTCTTCTTAAAATGTTAGGTTCTACAGTTGTGTGTTTAGTTTGTTTATCTGCTTGTGTTTTTAATACTATGACCCTGAAACTTTCTGGGTCTGATTGTTCAAAAAGTTTCTGAAATAGAATATATGTAATATTAAAAAATAAAAGGAAAATAGTCTAGTTTAAAGTAGGTGATGATTTAAATCCATCTCTGTTTATATTCATGACATTGCCATACGTCTTTCAATATAAGAAAACGGGAAGATTTTTATTGTAGGAAATTAGGATGGGGTGGAATAGAGGAGAGTAAGGAGGATGTTGGGGGGGAAAAGCCAGTTATCCCTATATGTACTTTCAATCATATAAGGAGTAATTGCAAAACAAAGACCGAAACAATGGCTAAGTGGCATAAATTAAGAATGTCAAAAAGTAACAACACAGGAGGAACATAGGTAAAAAGTAGGAAATATGAAAGTCTTCTAGCAGCAAATCTAGGAAAAAGCCAGTATAGCATTTCCTACTTCTAATAATGATTTATTCAAGAATTTGCCAGCTAGGATTACTACTGTTTTTTCTGACAATGACCTTTGCACAAGTGTTATTCCCTCCATTTTTAAGCACATTTGTTCTTTCCTAATTTTATGAGCCATACATGTTCATTGCAGATAACAAGAAATACATTAAAGCATAAAGTAAAAAATATCAATCACTCATAATCCCCACCCACCAGAGATAGCCATCATTAGCATTTTGACACATTTCTTCCCACTGTCTATGAAGTTTTAATTGAAGTATAATTGACTGTAAACACATTAGTTCCAGGTACACAACATAGTGATTTGATATTTCTATACACTGCAAAATGATTGCTATTGTAAGTCTAGTTACTATCTGTCACCAAACAAAGACATTATAGTATAATTGAACTGTACCCCCTATGTTGTACATTTAATCTGTGTGACTCACTTATTCTGTAACTAGTAGTTTGTATCTCTTAATCTTCCCACCTATTTCCTCATTCCCCCCTTACTACCCATCCCCCTGGCAAGCTATTTGTTCAAAACCTACAAACAATAAATGCTAGAGAGGGTGAGAAAAAAAGGGAATCCTCCTACACAGTTGGTGAGAATGTAAATTGCATAGCTACTATTGAGAATAATATGGAGATTCCTTTAAAAACTAAAAATAGAACTGCCATACAATTCAACAGTCCCACTTCTGGGCATATATCTGAAGAAAACAGTAATTTGAAAGATATATGCATACCCATGTTCATTGAAGCACTATTTACAATAGCCAGGGAATGGAAGCAACTTAAATGTCCATCAATAGAGAAATGCATAAGGATGTGTTATGTGACATAATGGAATATTGTTGTTGTTTAGTCACAAAGTCATGCCTGACTCTTCTGTGACCCGACCCCCCAGAACTGTATCTCACCAGGCTTCTCTGTCCATGGGAGTCTCCAGGCAAGAATACTGGAGTGGGTTGCCATTTCCTTCATCAGGGGATCTTTTCAACCCAGGGATCAAACTCATGTCTCTTGCTTGGTAGGCAGATTCTTTACCACTGTGCCACCTGAGAAGTAATGAAATTACTTCCATTACTGAGTAATGAGGGCCTTCTCAGGTGGCACAGTGATAAAAAACTCATCTGCCAATGCAGGAGTGCAAAAGATATGGGTTCAACCCCTGGGTTAGGAAGATCTCTTAGAGAAGGAAATGACAACCTGCTCTACTGTTCTTTCCTGAAAAGGTCCATGGATAGAGGAGCCTGGCAGGCTACAGTTCACAGGGTTTCAAAGAGTCAGACACGACTGAGCCACTGAGCATGTAAGCACTAAGAGACAGAATAATGTGTGTGCATGTGTGTTAGTTGCTCAGCTGTCTCCAACTCTTTGTGACCCATGGACTGTAGCCCACCAGGCTCCTCTGTCCACGGGATTCTCCAGGCAAGAATACTGGAGTGGGTTGGCATGCCCTTCTCCTAGAGGGTACATTACTCAGTCATAAAGGAGAACAAACTAATGTCATTGGCAGCAACATGGATGGACCTAGAGATTGTCATACTAAGTTAAGTCAGACAGAGAAAGACAAATAACATATACTGAACCAAAAAAAAAAAAAAAAAAAAGAAAGGTACAAATGAACTTATTTACCAAACAGAAATTGAGTCACAGATGTAGGAAACAAACTTGGTTACCAGGGAATAAGGGACAGGAGGATAACTTGGGAGACTGAGATTGACATATACATACTACTATATATAAAATGGGCGTCCCTGGCGGCTCAGACAGTAAACAATATGTCTGCAATGCCCAAGACCCAGGTTCATAAAACAGGTAACTAATAAGGATCCTACTGTACAGCACAGGGACCTCTACTCAATATTCTGTAATGGCCTATATGGTCCCATATAGAGTGGATAAAAGTATTGAATATATGCATAACTTTGTTGTACACCTGAAACTAACACAACATTGTAAATAAACTACACACCAGTAATTTAAAAAGAAATGTTGAATATAACTTGAGGAAAAGTAGAAAAAAAAAACGATGGAGAGCTGTGCCCTACAAGTAGGTTTCCATCTGAAGCAGGTTCTCAGAAGGTCTATGCTGCTACAATATATCTTAATTGATTAGAAAAAATGTTTAATGCCAACACAGAAAATGGAACAAAATATTTGCAAATCTTTATATAATAAAAATTATATTTAGAATATAAAGAACAAAAAAGTCGGAATAAAAATATAAATATCTCAAATAAAAGTTGAACGATCTGAATAAACATTTCTACAAAAGATACAAATAATCAGTAAGCATATTAAAAGATGTTCAGCTTCCTTAGTCAATAATGTGATATAAATCATAAACACAATAAGATCCTGTTTATACACACTAGGATGGCCATTTTTTTTTTTAATTGAAAGAAATTATCTACAGATGTTTGTAAGGATATGGAGAAATTGGAATCCTCATATAGTGCTGCACATAAAATGGTAGATCTCTCTTGGAAAACAGTCTGGCATTTTCCCCAGAGTTTAAAAATATAGTTACCATATGTCCCAGCAATTTCATCCTATGTATATACCCAAGAGTAAACATAAATCCATACAAAGACTTCTACATGAATATTTATAACCTATTCATAATAGCTCCAGGAAGGAAACCACCTAAATATTGATCAACTGATGAAATGATGAACAATACGTGGTATATCTATAAAATGGAATATTCTTCTTCAACAAACTGGAGTGATACAGGCTACAACATTGATGAACATTTGTACCATCATTCTAAATGAAATAAACCACTCAAAAAAGCACCACATACACTCTTATTCCTTCCACATTTTACATGAACTTTCAATAACCAGAAGAGGAAAATGCATAGAGATAGAAAGAAGATTAATAATTGCTATGGTTTGGGGAGTTGGTGGTAAATGGCAAGTGACTGCTAATGGATATATATCTATGTATGGAGTAATGAACATGTACTAAAATTTACTGGTGTGATGGTTGCAATTCTGAAAAAATATATTTTATGGTAAAATTTAAATGATGAGTTGTATGGTATGTGAATAATATCTCAATATAATTTTACATGCTTTTTCAGAGAGCACACCTACCAGTGGAAAGAAAGACTAAAAATTTATCTAAAATATAAAGTAATTAATATTTTTTTTACTATGAAATATTGACTGGTGGTTGCCAACGTGGAAGCTAAAATCATCTGGAATATTAGGGCAGTATTTTGTCTTATGAAAATGCATATTTTGTTATTTGAATGCTTGAGTTATATTTTATTTTCTGTCTGAAGCATCCATACAAGTATTTCCAGCTATATTTGTTTTACAAAATGCACCATCTTCTCTTAAAACAATTTAGGTCAATAAATGCACACAGATAAATGCAATATACTTTAAACATATGTTCTTTTTTTTTAACAGCTGAGATTTCTATCTGAATAAGTTTTCAAACTATTTCAAATTCTCTTTAGCTTATTATTTAAATGTTCTAATGGATTTGTAAGCAACTATCTGATAATTTTTAATAACTATGTGATACTGTGGAAAATAAACATCTGTGAACACTACTTAATTTGTACAAATTATACTAGGAAACTATATAAACTCTTAGAATTAGCATCCCAGGAAAATCAATGAATAGAAAAAATAAGTGAGCTGGAGTAAAAATAAAATCATCAATTTAGAAATATATTCATTGCATTATTTGAAGTTGAAAATAGAGCTATATATCTAAATATACGATGTTTTCATAATTAATTAAAATATACATCATAATATTTATGGAAGTGGAAACATGAAGTTTGATGCTAAGGATAATCTTCAGAGTAATCCCATAAGCAATTGCTTTGCAAATTTGTGTGGGACTATAAAAATGACTACGAAAGCTTAAAGTATGGAAAATGATTGAGTTAATTTGTGTGAAAGATAATAATTATTCCATAATATGCAAAAATTCAAAATATGTTAATATCTGTTATAAAGAGAAGTAAAAATATAACTAATATGTATTTGATGCACTGTTATTTAAAACATTAAAGTGTTTCTATTTCTTTAAAAATGTATATCAAGAATTGTTTGAACAGTTCTTACCTTTTCAACATGCAACTTTTAACATCAAGTGACCATCCTTCCAATGACTTAGTTAGACAGTTTTAGTCATTTCTAAGTTTGGATTGGCTACCCCCATGATAATCCTTGATATTTTCAATATTGTGAAGTATCGCTAACAGTTCCTTTACTGTGAAATATTTTGCTGGTATAACTTTCTTCAATACATCTTTATTTATCTTTCACTGGCTCATTCCCTTTTAATAAGATCTAAGTTATTGATACTCAAGGTGTAGACTGAAAATGGAAAGGATAGACTTCACTTGGGAATTTATTAAATATGCAGACTATTAGATCCTACCTAGGATTTATTAAATCATATATATATATATTATATTATATATAAACTTCCCATGTGGCACAGTGGTAAAGAATTCACCTGCCAATGCAGGAAATGCAAGAGATGCAAGTTCATTCTCTGGGTCAGAAAAATCCCTGGAGAAGAAAATGGCAACCCCCTCCAGTATTCTTGCCTGGAAAATTCCATGAACAGAGGAGCCTGGTGGGCTACAGTCCATGGAGTGGCAGAGTCAGACATGACTGAGCACAAACACACAAATAAGCTTTGGGAAGTAGGGGTCTAAATTACTAACTACAGTTCACTGATTTTTGATTCAAGTATTTTTTTTTTAGCTAATAGAAAGTATCCACCTACAAATGAACTTACTAATTTTCTAGTAAAAATTTTTATTTTTTTACTAGAAAAAATTAGCACTATTCAAAAAGCCACAAGAGTCCTTATGATGCTTATCTCAAAGGTTACCTTATCTGGAAATTTTTATTTATTTCTTCATGGTTTTCTTTATAAATTAAAAAAAAATGTTGCTAATCAAAATTATCCTTCAATATTCTGTTTTCAAACTTTATACAATTGGAATCACACTGTTGACATTTTCATTCAATTGTCTGTTCATTCACCATTACGTTCCTGAAATTCAAGCATATTAATTATATTGCTTTACTTCACCTAATTTATTTTCACTGTGCAATAAAATTCAATGATAAAAATATGTGTGCTAATCATTAAGTCATGTGCGACTCTCTGCGACTTCATGAACTGTAGACCCCCAGGTTCTTCTGTTCATGGGGTTTCCCAGGCAAAAATACTGGAGTAGGTTGTCATTCCCTTTTCCAGGGGACCTTCTGGACCAAGGGATTGAACCTGGGTCTCCTGCATTGGGCTTCCCTGGTAGTTCAGCTGGTAGAAATCTGCCTGCAATGCAGGAGACTCCGGTTCAATTCCTGGATCAGAAAGATCCCCAGAGAAGGGAATGGCAACACACTCCAGTATCCTTGCCTGGAGAATCCAATGGACAGACGAGTCTGGCAGGCTCCGTACAGTCCATGGGGTTGCACAGTCAGACAGGATAGAGTAACTAAGCACAGCACAGCACACTCCTGCACTGCAGGCGGATTCTTTACCATTTGAACCACTAGGGAAGATGCAATATATGAATATACCAAAATTTATTTATTAATTCAGTGGCTAATGCACACTAAAACAGGTTTCAGTTTGGAGCTAGAAAAATATTGCTGCTATGAAACTTCTTATATAAATCTCTGGAATATATATTTAGAAATTTGAATTACTATGTCATAAGTTATATACATTATATAGATACAAAGTTCCAAATTAACCTGGAATTATATATATTACATGAGATTGTATATTTTATAATATATAATTATGCATTATACATTATGTTTGGAATTATTTACATTACATGGTTACAAAAAGTTACTATCAATATATACACTAACTTCATAATGAACTAGTAACATTTATCAGTTCAGTTCAGTTTATTTCAGTCACTCAGTCGTGTCCAGCTCTTTGTGACCCCATGAATCACAGCATGCCAGGCCTCCCTGTCCATCACCAACTCCCGGGTTTCACTCAGATTCACGGCCATCGAGTCAGTGATGCCATCCAGCCATCTCATCCTCTGTCATCCCCTTCTCCTCCTGCCCCAAATCCCTCCCAGCATCAGGGTCTTTTCCAATGAGTCAACTCTTCCATGAGGTGGCCAAAGTACTGGAGTTTCAGCTTTAGCATCATTCCTTCCAAAGAAATCCCAGGGCTGATTTCCCTCAGAATGGACTGGTTGGGTCTCTTTGCAGTCCAAGGGACTCTCAAGAGTCTTCTCCAACACCACAGTTCAAAAGCATCAATTCTTTGGCGCTCGGCTTTCTTCACAGTCCAACACTCACATCCATACATGACCACAGGAAATACCATAGGCTTGACTAGACGGACCTTTGTTGGCAAAGTACTGTCTCTGCTTTTCAATATGCTATCTAGGTTGGTCATAACTTTTCAGTATAGAATAGCGCAAATCTTCACTCTCAATTTAAATAGTACTAACTTACTGTGATTCATGAGGTTGCAAACAGTCGGACACAACTGAGCGACTGAACTGAACTGAACTTCCACTGAATTGATCATATTGAACTCATGAGGAAAAGTGCAAACTTCAGTCAGTCATACCAGAAAAACATCCACTTCTGCTTTGTTAATTACTCCAAAGCCTTTGACTGTGTAGATCACAACAATCTGTGGGAAATTCTTCAAGAGACTGGAATATCAGACCACCTTAACTGCCTCCTGAGAAACGTATATGCATGTTAAGGAGCAACAGTTAGAACCAGACATGGAAGAACAGACTGGTTCCAAACTGGGAAAGGAATACATCAAGGCTGTATATTGTCACCCTACTTATTTAACATATGTGCAGAGTACATCATGCAAACTGCTGGGCTGGATGAAGCACAAACTGGAATCAAGATTGCTAGGAGAAACATCAATGACCTCAGATATGCAGATGACATTACCTTTATGGCAGAAACTAAAAAGGAACTAAAGAGTCTCTTGATGGAAATGAAAGAGGAGAGCGAAAAAGCTGGCTTAAAACTCAACATTCAGAAAAGTAAGATTATGTCATCCGGTCCCATCACTTCATGGCAAATAGATGAGGAAACAATGGAAACAGTGTCAGACTTTATTTTGGGGGGCTCCAGAATCACTACAGATGGTGATTGCAGCCATGAAATTAAAAGATGCTTGCTCCTTGGAAGAAAAGCTATGACCAACCTAGACAGCATATTAAAAAGCAAAAATATTACTTTGCCAACAAACACCTATCTAGTCAGAGCTATTGTTTTTCCAGAAGTTATGTATGGATGTGAGAGTTGGACTATAAAGAAAGTTGAGCACTGAAGAATCAATGTTTTTGAACTGTGATATTGGAGAAGAGTCTTTAGAGTCCCTTGGACTGCAAAGAGATCCAACCAGTCCATCCTAAAGGAAATCAGTCCTGAATATTTGAAGGACTGATAGTGAGGCTGAAACTTCAATAATTTGGCCACCTGATTCAAAGAGCCGACTCCTTGGAAAAGTCCTTGACGATGAGAAAGACTGAAGGCAGGAGGAGAAGGGGATGACAAAGGATGAAATTGTTGGATGGCGTCACTGACTCAATGGATGAGTTTGAGCAAGCTCTGGGAGTTGGTGATGGACAGAGAAGCCTGGTGTGCTTCAGTCCACAGTGTTGCAAAGAGTCCGACATGATTGAGTGACTGAAGTGAACTGCCAATCGTGTTCAATCAATGATTAAACAGTCAATCATATATTTTTTACATTCTTTTATATATAATGTATGGGAACATTTTCCAGCCCAATCAAATGAGATAATGTATTCACAGTCTAGGTTGTTTCCACTTATTCATTTGTTATCTTACAAATTCAACGTTTTTCAGTTACATGACTATTTTGTGTTATATAGTTTTCAATTTTGATCGTGTGTGTATACATTTCTATATATGTATATATACATATATATATGCTTGTTATATGTATGTATATCTACATATATTTGCCATATTAACAAAACACATGTATTAATAAAGCTCTTTTGTGTAGCAAACTGTAAAAAGTGGGAGAATGTATTTTAGAAATGAGAAAGAAGGATACTGTTGTAAGTTGTTTAGTAACAGGTATCTCTCTAGAGGAAATTAAATTTAAATTATACGTTCTAAAATATGAAATAGATCCCTGTATAAAATTCATCTTGAAGTAAGAATTAAATCAATCAAAGGTGACTATATACTTTTAGTCAGATGTTTAATGTAAAGTTTGATATCTTTTCATATTTTAATAAATATGCCAAAACTTCAAGTATATTAGCAATTGCTTTTAAAAAATGGTTTATAAAGGAAGTTTGCTCTGGAGTTCAAGTTCATGAAAAAGGGAAGAAATGCTCTCCTTACACCATAGCATCAGAAGAAAGTAATTCAGCATTGCTGAAGCTGGGTAATGTTATCTGATGACTAAATCAAAGGTTCTGAAGACTTTTAAACCCAAAATGAGTATTGGATAAACAGAACTTCAGACTTGTGTTAAAAAGATTAGTAATTATTTAGGGGCACGTAATGCTCAATTTAGAAAATGTAATTTTATTTTAGGAAAGCTCTATTATTTTAGATAATTTGTACATAGATCATTATCCTTTGTTTGTTTGAAATAAATTTTCACACTATCATATAAAAATACATATATTTCCACTTATTCATTGCTGATAATTTTCTTTTCCAACAAAGAAAACAAGCAACTTCCTACCCCTCCAAAAATTAACTACATTAATTTCTTGATTGTTCAGAAAGGAAAAATGTCTTTCCTCAGATTTTCCATTTCCCCTTGGTCCTACCTGTATCTTCCTTCATAATAGGATTTTTTAAGTGAATTTTCATATTTTTGATAAAGATTTTCTTTCTTTACATGTGGTACATATATGAATTTTACTTACAATCATTAGTGATACTTATCAAACTCTTATACAGTTTATATTTACACTTTGGTCTCTAAGGACCTTAAACTACAAAGACACAAAAATTACTCATCTTTTCTCCCCAAGAGAATCTTTAAGGATCTATTTGTCACTCATTCACTCCTTTAAGTAATTTTAATTATGGAAATGCTCCCTGAGGACTTATACTGTGTTATTTAGCTTAGATAGTATTTAGGAGTTATTGACAATATTCATGTTAATATGTCTTCTTAAATTTTCTAAAATAAGCTTGTCTCTCTAAGCATAGAAGAAGCTTTACCTATGGAAAGTACTATACCTTTGAGTTTATTTGAAGACAGGAACTCAAAATTTACTGAGGTATGTAATATTCATAGGAAATAGTCTAAATTATTTTAAAGTTGTACGAAATGTATACATGAATAAATAAATTAATGTATTGAACAAGACTTACTGGTGTCGTCTTTGTGTCTTCGACAGTGCTATGAGCCATAGTTTTAGCAATAGACAAATAAGAAAAAAAAAAAATTCCTGGCAGCATAGAGCAAACATTATTATGATTAAAAGACAAAATTAATTAGCAAACATATATTCAAGTGCCAGATATTAATCAGTAGGTAAGACTACACTGAGAAGGGAATATTTGAGAATACAGTCCAAAATTTTAAGAAAGCACATTTATAAAATGACATTCATACTATAAAGAAAAAAAAAATCAGTCAATAGGAAAGAACCAAAAACAGTCTGGATACTATAATACATGGACAAGTTCTTAAAATTAAATGATAAATATTTAATGAATCATAATAAATTGGCAATAATGTTTGAAGGGATGAAAAATTTTAGATAATACTGGAAAATTATAATAAAGAACTAAACAAAACTCCAATAATTAATTCAATATCTGGATTTTTTATAGGCATTGGATACAACTTGCAAAACATAATTGTAAGAGAGTAATCATATTCAAAACATCATTATCTAAACTGAAGCACTAAGAGAAAGAAAAATTGAAGAAAATGAACATGTTTTAATGACTTGTGAGACATTATGTAGTGATCTAAGTGAGGCATAACTGGAGTAAAATTGGATTTCCTGAAAAATAGAAAAGACAACATGAGTAGACACACACACATACAGAGAGAGAGAGAGAGATGAACACTGAAATGAAAATCAAAACAAGTATGACCAAATTTCATTTGACGATGCCATCAAATTCCCTGATCAATAAATATAAAAAAATCATATTTTACCCTATCATTTATCCTGAGGAAAACCATAAATAATAATTCAAAAATAGTAAAAGGCAAATGGAGGTTGAAATGGGAACAATTCATTACTTAAAAGAGAATCTTGATAAGAATAAGTATAGACCTATCATCAGGAAAATGAAGAAGAATCTAGAATACATAGGAAAAACAGCTTAAATATTGGATGAGAAGGTAGGAGAAGGGAGTGATAACACAGAATTCTATATTCTGTAGAAACAGTTTAAAAATGAAGAAAACAGAAAATACTGACAATTTTCAGATTTTATTTCCCTCCAAAATATCAAAAAACAAGCAAAGCCATTTACACATGTAGGAGGCTTAGTAGTTGACACTGTCCTAAACAGTAAAAAGTAAAACAGACTGAAAAGTTAATAACTCTTCTTGGATCTACAAGAAAAGAAAGAATGCGGGGCTAATTGTTGCCTCCAATATTAGAGAGACAGAGGCATTTACAGGGTTCTTGACTTATCAAGGCCAGAAACTGCCTTAGTGCTGGGGTGAGACAATCTGAGCAGTAAGAAGTGAATTGCTGAAGACTCAGTGTCAACAATTTCTGAGAGTTAAAAACTCAAGGGGAATCCAGCCAGAGGGGAGCCCCCACAGTACTATGCACTATGTCTCTAGGAGTCTGACCATTTTCCGACAATAGATACTAAGAAAAATCCCCTTATCTTCCATTAGGGGGAGGGAAAAGGAACCATTATGAAATAGATCAGAGCATTCTCTTCATAACAAGGTCTCTCAGGGGAAATTAGTTAACCAGAGCCTAAGCTGCCAGAGTACCATCAAAGCCTAACTGCCCTAAGGAAGGAAAATATCCAAATACAGCTGTCTCTAGCCATCAAGTCTAATCTAAGGGGTAGAGATTGGCGGCTGCACTAAGAAACACGTGTTAAATTCCCAGTTCAAGATATAGGTGCACAAAAGAACATAGACCTAATCAGAGAACTATAGAACAATTCTTATCCACCACCACCTAACTACCACATTGCTAAAAGCTGATTTACAGCAGATCATTTTACCTGATGCATCATATCCAGTAATGAAGAAAAAATTATAAGGCACAGCTAAAGGCAAAAAACACAGTTTTAAGGATACATTGAACATTTTCCAAGATAGATCACATTAGGCTCCTAAATGAGTCTCAATAAATTTGAAATACTTGAAATCATGAAAACTATCTTTTCTGTAGTTAATGGAAGGAAGCTACACATTAATAACAGAAAAAAAAAAAACCTGAAGAATTCACATATATGTAGAAATAGCTCACTCGTGTGTGTGTGTACTAAATTGCTTCAGTCATGGCCAGTTCTTTGCGACCCTGTGGACTATAGCCTTCCAGGCTCTTCCATCCGTGGGATTCTCCAGTCAAGAATACTGAAGTGGGTTGCTATTTCCTTCTGCAGGGAATCTTCCCAACCCAGGGATCAAAATTATGTATTTTAAGTCTTCAGCATTGGCAGATGGGTTCTTTACCACTAGCATCACCTGAAAGCCACACTCTGAACAACCAAAAAGTCCAAAAAAAAAAAAGTTACAGGGGAAATTAGAAAATACTTATAGATGAATAAAACTGCCAAACACAATATGCCAAAACTTAATGGGATTCAACAAAAGCAGTGATCAGAGAGAAATTTACAGCTGAAAATGCATCCATTAAAAAAGAGGAATGAATTCAATCCAAACCTTAATTTTACGCCTTGAGTAACTAGAAACAGAACAGCATACTAAGCTCAAGATTAGTAAAAGAGAGAAAATACTAAATATTAGAGTGGATGACTTCCTTGGTGGCTCAGATGGTAAAGAATCTGCTTGCAGTACAGAAAAGTTGGATTCAGTCCCTGGGTTGGGAAGATCCCTTGGAGAAGGGAACCGCTACCCACTCCAGTTTTCTTGCCTGGAGAATTCCATAGACAGAGGAACCTGGGGTCGCAAAGAGGTGGACATGACTGAGCAACTAGGTAAATAAAATAGAGGATATAAAACCAATAGACTTGACAAACTAAAAGGTGACTCTATTAAATGATTAACAAAATTAAAAAGCATTTTACTTTAATAATAAAGAAAAAGAAGAGGAGAAAACAAAATAACTGAAATCAGAAGTGAAAGTAGGGATATTACTGGTTTTCCCAGGTGGCACTAGTGATAAAGAACTTACCTGCCAATGCCGAGATTAAGACATGCAGGTTCATTCCCTGGGTCTGGAAGATCCCCTGGAGGAGGGCATGGAAACCCAACCAGTATTCTTGCCTGGGGAATCCCATAGACAGAGGAGCCTGACGGATCACAAAAGTCAGACAATACTGTAGTGATTTAGCATTTACTCAGGGATATTACTACCAATTTTACAAAAAGAAAAGCATTATAAAGAAATATATAAAATTTTGCTCTAACATATTAGATAATATAGCAAAATAGGCATTCCTATAAACACACATTACCTAAGCTGGTTTAAGAATAAATAGAAAATATCAACATACTTATAAAACTAAAGATATTGAATCAGTAATCAAAAACTTTCCCCCAAAATAATTCAGATGACTTCAGTGATGAAGGCTATCAAACATTTAAAAAGTTAACTATAATTTTTCCAAATATATGGAAAAAATAAAAGAGAATGGAACACTTCCAACTCATTCTATGAGTTTAGCATTATCCTGATACCAAAGACAGATAAAGAATCCAAAGGAAAAAAATTTGGATAAAAAATTTATAAATTATTTACAAATAACAAAGTGAAAGTTTTAACAACATACTAGTAAACTGAATCGAACAACATATGGCCAAGTGGGATTTATCACAGGAATAAAAAGTTGATTTAACATAAGCATATCAATCAATGGATTATAACATTAATAGGGAGAGTTCAGTTCAGTTCAGCTCTCAGTCCTGCCTGAATCTGTGTGACCCCATGGACTGCAGCACACCAGGCCTCCCTGTCCATCACCAACTCCAGGAGTTTACTCAAACTTACGTCCATTGAGTCAGTGATGCCATCCAACCGTCTCATCCTTTCTCGTCCACTACTCTTCCTGCCTTCAATCTTTCCCAGCATCAGGGCCTTTTCAAATGACTCAGTTCTTCACATAAATGGCCAAAGTATTGGAGCTTCAGCTTCAACATTCATCCTTCCAATGAATTCTCAGGACTGATTTCCTTTAGGATTGACTGCTTGAATCTCCATTCAGTCCAAGGGACTCTCAAGAGTCTTCTCCAACACCACAGTTCAAAAGCATCAATTCTTTGACACTCAGCTTTCTTTATAGTCCACTTCTCATATCCATACATGACCACTGGAAAATCCATAGTTTTGACTAGATGGACTTTGTTGGCAAAGTAATGTCACTGATTTTTAATATGCTATGTAGATTGGTTATAACTTTTATTCTAAGGAGTAAGCATCTTTTAATTTCATCACTGCATTCACCATCTTCAGCGATTGTGGAGCCCCCCCCCCACCAAAAAAAAAAAAAAAACAAAAAACAAAATTGTGTCACTGTTTCCACTATTTTCCCATCTACTTGACATGAAGTGATGGGACTGGAACCATGATCTTAGTTTTCTGAATGTTGAGCTTTAAACCATCTTTTTCACTCTCCTCTTTCACTTTCATCAGGAGGTTCTTTAGTTCTTCTTCGCTTTCTGCCATAAGGGTGGTGTCATCTATTCTGATTGTTGCTTCCTGACCTGCATACAGATTTCTCAGGAGACAGGTAAGGTGGTCTGATATTCCCATCTCTTTCATAATTTTTCCACAGTTTGTTGTGATCCAAGCAATCAAAGGCTGAAATAAATGTTTTTCTGGAACTCTCTTGCTTTTTCAATGATACAATGGATGCTGGCAATTTGATCTCTGGTTCCTCTGCTTTTTCTAAAACCAGCTTGAATATCTGGAAGTTCACATTTCACATGTTTCATGTATTGTTGAAGATGGCTTGGAGAATTTTGAGCATTACTTTACTAGCATGTGAGATGAGTGCAATTGTGTGGTAGTTTGAGCATTGTTTGTCATTTCCTTTCTTTAGGGCTGGAATGAAAACTGACCTTTTCCAATCCTGTGGACACTGCTACATTTTCCAAGTTTGCTGCCATATTGAGTCCAGCACTTTCACAGCATCATCTTTTAGGATTTGAAATAGCCCAACTGGAATTCCATTACCTCCACTGGCTTTGATCGTAGTGAAGCTTCCTAAGGCTGACTTGACTTCCCATTCCAGGATGTCTGGCTCTAAGTTAGTGATCACACCATTGTGATTATCTGGGTCATGAATTTCTTTTTTGTACAGTTCTGTGTATTCTTGCCACCTTATCTTAATATTCTACTTCTGTTAGGTCCATACAATTTCTGTCCTTAATTGACCCCATCTTTGCATGAAAATTTCCCTTGGTATCTCTAATTTTCTTGAAAAAATCTCTAGTCTTTCCCATTCTATTGTTCACCTCTATTTCTTTGCATTGATCACTGAGGAAGGTTTTCTTATCTCTCCTTGATATTCTTTGGAATTCTGCATTCAAATGGGTGTATCTTTCCTTTTCTCCTTTGCTTTTCACTTTTCTTCTTCTCAAAGCTATTTGTAGGGCCTCCTCAGACAGCTAATTTGCCTTTTTGCATTTCTTTTTCTTGGGGATAGTCTTGCTCCCTGTCTCCTGTACAATGTTCATAGTTCATCAGGCACTCTATCAGATCTAGTCCCTTAAATCTATTTCTTACTTCCACTGTATAATCATAAGGGATTTGATTTAGGTTATACCTGAATGGTCTAGTGGTTTTCCTCACTTTCTTCAATTTCACTCTGAATTTGGCAATAAGGAGTTCATGATCTGAGCCACAGTCAGCTCCCAGTCTTGTTTTTGCTGACTATATAGAGCTTCTCTATCTTTGGCTGCAAAGAATATAATCAATCTGATTTTGATGTTGACCATCTGGTGATATCCATATGTAGAGTCTTCTCTTGTGTTGTTGGAAGAGGGTGTTTGCTATGACCAGTGCGTTCTCTTGGCAGAACTCTATTAGCCTTTGCCCTGCTTCACTCTGTACTCCAAGGCCAAATTTGCCTGTTATTCCAGGTGTTTCTTGACTTTCTACTTGTGTGTTCCAGTCCCCTATAATGAGAAGGACATCATTTGGGGGTGTTAATTCTAGAAGGTCTCAACTTCAGCTACTTCAGTGTTACTGGCTGGGGCATAGGTTTGGATTACTGTGATATCGAATGGTTTGCTTGGAAACAAACAGAGATCATTCTGTCGTTTTTGAGACTGTATTCAAGTACTGCATTTCAGACTCTTGTTGCTGATGATGGCGACTCCATTTCTTCTAAGGGACTCTTGCCCACAGTAGTAGATATAATGGTCATCTGAGTTAGAGTCACCCATTCCAGTCCATTTTAATTTACTGATTCCTAAAATATCGATGTTCACTCTTGCCATCTTCTGTTTGACCACTTCCAATTTGCCTAGATTCATGGACATAACATTCCAGGTTCCTATGCAATATTGCTCTTTACAGCATTGAACCTTGCTTCTATCACCAGTCACATCCACAACTGGGTGTTGTTGTTTGCTTTGGCTCTATCTCTTCATTCTTTCTGGATTTATTTCTCCACTGATCTCCAGTAGCCTACTGGGCACCTACCAACCTGGGGAGTTCATCTTTTAATTTCTCATCTTTTTGCCTTTTCATACCGTTCATGGGATTTTCAAGGCAAGAAGACAGAAGTGCTCTGCCATTCTTGTCTCCAGTGGACCACATTTTGTCAGAACTCTCCACCATGACCCATTCATCTTGGGTGGCCTTATATGGCATGGCTCATAGTTTCACTGAGTTAGACAAGGATGTGGTCCATGTGATTAGATTGGTTAGTTTTCTGTGATTGTGGTTTTCAGTCTGTCTTCCCTCTGATGGGGAATGATGGGTCTTATGGAAGCTTCCTGACAGGAGAGACTGACTGAGGGAAACTAGGTTTTGTTTTGATGGGTGGGGCCAGGCTCAGTAAAACTTTAATCCAATTTTCTGTTAAGAGGTGGGACTGTGACCCTCCCTGCTATTTACCTGGGACCAAATTATAAGGGGGTGTAGAAAAAAACTAAAAGGTATGATCATCTCATTTGATGCAAAACAGCATTTAACAAAATATAACACCTTTAAATGATTAAAAAAAAGAAAAGCCTCGGGAAACTGGGAATAGGAATCCTGAATTGCCAAAATAACTTTACGAAAAGAACATGTCCAGAAAATTTTTAACATCTGACTCCCGAAGTATCTAAAATGCTACAGTAATCAAAACAGTGTAATACTAACATAGGAATATACAGCATATGTATAAATCACTGGAACACAATTGAGAATCAAGAAACAAAAGTATACATCTGTGGCAAATTGCTTTTTGGTGGGGGTGCCAAATTTATCAAATGGAGCAAAACAGTCTTCAGTAAACTCCATTGGTATGCTGAATTTACACACGCAAAAAAAAAAAAAAAAAAAGTTAGACCCCTACCTCATACTTATACATAAAATAATCCAAAATAGATCAAAGACCTACATATAAGCATTAAAACTATAAAACTCTGAAAAAGTAAGGCTTCATGACCCTATATTTGGCAACAGATTTTAAAATATGACACCAAAATACAAGAAACAACAGAAAATAATCAATTAGACCTCACCAATTTTTGTAAGTGTATTAAAGTGCACTGCCAGAAAGTGAAAAGACTACCTACAGCACAGAAAATAATATCTGCAGATCATACATCTGAGAAGGGCTTAATATCCAGAATAAACATAGATATTTAAAACTCCTAAAACTCAACCACAAAAAGACAATCTAATTAAAAATGGCAGAATATATGAATAGAAATTTTAGCAAAGATACAATGCTGCTGCTGTTGGCGTTAAGTCGCTTCAGTCGTGTCTGACTCTGTGTGACCCTAGAGACAGCAGCTCACCAAGCTCCCCTTGTCCCTGGGCTTCTCCAGGCAAGAATACTGGAGTGTGTTGCCATTTCCTTCTCCAATGCATGAAAGTGAAAAGTGAAAGTGAAGTTGCTCATTAATAGCAAGTAAATACATGAAAAACTGTTCATTAATTATTGGGTAAATGTAAATCAAAACCACCACTTCCACTTCATATCTACTAAGTTGGCAATAGTCCAAAATATGCAAATCAATAAGTATTAGAAAAGATATAAAGAAACAGGAGCTTCTCTGCATGGCATTGTTACCATGGTGCAATTTCTATGGGAAATAATCTGGTAACACGTTTAAAAGTTAAACAGAAAACTACCATAGGATCTATTAATACCACTCTTATGTATATACTCATAAAGGAATTGAAAACAAGGACTCAAAAAAATAATTTTATACTAACGTTCATTATAGAAATACCCATAATTCAAAGGATGGAAACACCTTGTATTCTGAACAGATGAATGAATAAGCAAAATGTTATTAATATATAAAAATAGAATACTTTTTATCCACTAAAAGGAATGAGGTTCTAATATATGATAAACATTGATGAACCTTGAAAATTTTATGCTAAGTGAAATAAACTAGACTCAAATGACACATATATATGATTAAATTTATGATATATGCAATATTTATATAGAGGGATAAGGTAGATTAGAGATTACCCAGCGTCTGAAGGAAAGAAGGAATGAGAATTACTAATTTTTATTGATTTTCTATTGGAAGCGATAAAAAATATTTGAACATAGAAGTGATGGTTGTGCAACATTATGAAAGCAATTAATGCCAGTGAACTGTACATTTAAATTTTTAATGACAAATTTTTACATATTTTATTACATTAATTTTAAACAAAGAAAGCAAAATTTAAACATCTTTTGGTGAACAAAATAATCTCTTTTGATAATTACATATCATGTAGCCTCTGAAACACTTCACTGCAATTCAGGATAAAGTAAGAGTTTAAAGATAGATAAGATGTTAGGACAGTGATACTCAACAGTAGAGAATTTGGCAGTATCTGGAGAAGTTTTTGTTAACTCACACAGGTAGTCGGAGAATTACTGGAATCTAGTGGGTAGAAGTAAGTGATACAATGATGCTAAATAGCTTATGAAGCACAAGAAATACTCTACAACAATTACCCTGCCCAAAACATCTAAACTGCTTAGTGAACCCTCTGATAAGTACTTGGGATCCTCACAGTTGAAGCTCAGTAGGCCGTAGAAGAAGTTTTATAATTTATGATTAAACCAACAGATAAACAGTTATTTTTGCTTGAGAAAAGTCGTGTTTATCATTTATCATAGACAACAGTATATGTTTTCATTTTCTAATTAATAAGGTAGTAACAAATTTTCAGAGACATTATTTTGCCAACAAAGGTCCATCTAGTCAAGGCTATGGTTTTTCCAGTGGTCATGTATGGGTGTGAGAGTTGGACTGTGAAGAAAGCTGAGCACCGAAGAATTGATGCTTTTGAACTGTGGTGTTGGAGAAGACTCTTGAGAGTCCCTTGGACTGCAAGGAGATCCAACCAGTCAATTATAAAGGAAATCAGTCCTTGGTGTTCATTGGAAGGACTGATGCTGAAGCTGAAACTCCAATACTCTGGCCACATCATGTGAAGAGTTGACTCATTGGAAAAGACCCTGATGCTGGGAGGGACTGGGGGCAGGAAGAGAAGGGGACAACAGAGGATGAGATGGCTGGATGGCATCACTGACTCAATGGACATGACTTTGAGTGAATTCCTGGAGTTGGTGATGGACAACGAGGCCTGGTGTCATGCAATTCATGGGGTTGCAAAGAGTTGAACATGACTGAGCAACTGAACTGAACTAAGCAAATTTTCTGAAATTAAATCTTGAAATTGAATGATGTCACATTAGTATGTAAAGTAAACAGGAAATCTGTTATTTTACCATATGCTACATATAAACCTCAGGCATCTAATTCTCATTGGTCAACAAAAGCACGAACTAGACCAAGCATGATTCCCTTCAATTCATCTTCAATTCTGTAAAGCAAAGCCTTGTTCAGGCTAGGATACTACCTGTTCAGAGTATTTAGATAGGTGCCTATCTTTATCCCCCTGGCAGTAAAAACTCAGAGTAGCATGGTTTAGAAGCCTCATATAAGACCCTGCTGTTTATTTCGTGATACAAAAAGTACCCTGCTTACTTCCAACTTCTCACCAAGCAAAGCACAGCATGACTCCCCACAGAGTTTTACTTTTGTGTTGCAAAAGCAATTTCAAAGAAACCTTCTACAAAGCCACCAAGCACTGAGTCAGGGATCTTGGAAAAAGGCTCAGAGAGAATGGCAGCTTCTTAGGAGGGAAAGCACATCACTGGTTATATGTGAGCTGTCCAGATGTGGAGTTGATATTGCCAATCAGAAAGAGACTAGACAACTGGAGAACATGGGAAAAAAAGTCACAAGTTAACTTTACTTCTGGGAAGGTCTACTGAATTCACAGTGACAGTGGAATTCACCATTCTGTCACGGGTCCTCAATCCTTTGCACATACTTAGATGATAAAATAACCCCTGAAACTCAGAGTATAGTTACTTAAATCAGAATATTCAACTATATCAAGGCAAACACTGAAAATCTCTTTTAACCATGATGCAATCCTGTTCTATGACTTCATATTATGATATTATTATAACTATAAAGCAGTCCTTGGAATTAGAATAGCATCACTTCCTTGAATATGTTACAAAATAGGTACTTCAAATACTGAATTATTTTAAAAAGTAACAGTGGCTACACAGTGAGCAGCTTCTTATTGGATAACGAGAAAGTCACTCAGTTGTGTCTGACTCTGTGACCCCAAGTGCTGCCAAATGATCTGGGACAAAGCAATGAGAATGAAGACAGAACACGAAATCTGGTGCAATGGGTCACAGGGCCTGCACCCTCTAATGGGCTGAGGTGCAGAGTCTACTCTGAGTCCAGCTTTTACTCCTAATTGCAGATGACAAGACTTTCTCAGATCTTATCTTTCTCAAGACACATGCTGTGTTAATCACATACCCCTAAATATCATGGACTACACTGACATAGTCGAGATCTCCTTGTGTTTACCCCAAGCCTTTCCCTTCTGGGTTAGTCTTGGGAACAATTAGCAAGTGTGGGAACAATTAGCAAGTGTGGGAACAATTAGCAAGTGCATAGGCAGTGTTCATGCCTGGTGCCAACCTGGTGTTTCCAAGGTCCATACTTTTATGTTCCCAGTCATTCTCCCTTCTGGGTCTGGCACTGGGGTTTGTAAAAAGGCTATTATTCTAAGAAAGACATGAAAAATAATCATCAATAGTTTCTTAATATATGCTGTTTTTCCAGGTGCTGTTTCTGTCAAATTCTCAAGCTGTGAAAGTACATTATTAGGAATTCCCACTACACCCATAGACTATACAGTCCATGGAATTCTCCAGGCCAGAATACTGCAGTGGATAGAGTTTCCCTTCTCCAAGGGATCTTCCCAGCTGGGGATCAAACCCAGGTCTCCCACATTGAAGGTGGATTCTTTACCAGATGAATCACACAAGGAAAGACCCCCTTACTGGCTAAGCACTTTACTAAATATTTTCCAAATAATATTCATGGAAACCTTACAACTTCATGAGTCTTACTGCTTTTTTATAGAGATGGAAATCAATGCTTGGAGTGTGGAGGAAATGAGATCACAAGCCTATTAGTAATAAACCTCAGTTAGGATCAAATTTCTTAAGCTCCAAAGTTCATTTTCAGTAATCGCTAAGTGATACCACCTCCGACATTGAAATTATTATAATATTATCTTTAAAGAAATGCCTACTTCATTGAAAATTATGTAGAGTTTTCCCAAAACTGATATTGGTTTGCCAGGTGGCACAGTGGTAAAGAATCTGACTGCAAATTTAGGAGATGTGGGTTTGATTCCTGGGTTGGGAAGATAACCAGGAGTAGGAAATGGAAACCCACTCTAGTACTCTTGACAGGAACATTTCATATACAGAGGAGTTTGGCAAGCTAGAGTCCGTGGAATCTCAGGATTTAGACACAACTGAGGGGCTGAGCATGCATGATTGCACGTGCATGGGTGCACACACACATACACACACATACTATGATGGACAGACAATCACAGACAGATTAAATGAATACACTGATAATGAAATACAATAAATAATAAGAATAGAAAGATTTATCCAGACATTCAAACAATAATTTAATATTTTGGGAATAAAACATTATAGAAACTCAGAAATCAATACAAATAAATATAGTATGGTCAGTATATAGGTATCACTAATCAAATAACACGATGGCGTGATCATTCACATAGAGCCAGACATCCTGGATGTAAAGCCACATGGGCCTTAGCAAGTATCACTACAGACAAAGCTAGTGGAGGTGGGAATTCCAGCTGAGCTGTTTCAAATACTGAAAGATGATGCTGTGAAAGTGCTGCACTCAATATGCCAGCAGACTTGGAAAACTCAGCAGTGGCCACAGGACTGGAAAAGGTCAGTTTTCATTCCAATCCCAAAGAAAGGCAATGCCAAAGAATGCTCAAACTACTGTACAATTGCACTCATCTCACATGAGCAAAGTAATATACAAAATTCTCCAAGCCAGATTTCAACAATACGTGAACAATGAACTTCCAGATGTTCAAGCTGGCTTTAGAAAAGGCAGAGGAACCAGAGATCAAATTGCCAACATCTTCTGGATCATCGAAAAAGAGAGTTCCAGAAAAATATCTATTTCTGCTTTATTGACTATGCCAAAGCCTATGACTGTGTGGATCACAATAAACTGTGGAAAATTTTGAAAGAGATGGGAATACCAGACCACCTGGCCAGCGTCTTGAGAAACCTATATGCAGATCAGGAAGCAACAGTTAGACCTGGACATGGAACAACTTGTTCCAAATAGGAAAAGGAGTATATAAAGGTTGTATATTGTCACCCTGCTTATTTAACTTATATGCAGAGAACATCATGAGAAATGCTGGGCTGGAAGAAGCACGAGCTGGAATCAAGATTGCTGGAAGAAATATCAATAACCTCAGATATGCAGATGATACCACCCTTATGGGAGAAAGTGAAGAGGAACTAAAAAGCCTCTTGATGAAAGTGAAAGTGGAGAGTGAAAAAGCTGGCTTAAAGCTCAACATTCAGAAAACGAAGATCATGGCATCTGATCCTATCACTTCATGGGAAATAGATGGGGAAACAGTGGAAACAGTGTCAGACTTTTATTTTTTGGGGGCTCCAAAATCACTGCAAATGGTGTTTGATGCCATGAAATTAAGAGACGCTTACTCCTTGGAAGGAAAGTTATGACCAACCTAGACAGCATATTGAAAAGCAGAGACATTACTTTGCCAACAAAGGGCCATCTAGTCAAGGCTATGGTTTTTCCAGTGGTCATGTATGGGTGTGAGAGTTGGACTGTGAAGAAAGCTGAGTGCCGAAGAATTGATGCTTTTGAACTGTGGTGTTGGAGAAGACTCTTGAGAGTCCCTTGGACTGCAAGGAAGTCCAACCAGTTCATTCTAAAGGAGATCAGTCCTCGGTGTTCATTGGAAGGACTGATGCTGAAGCTGAAACTCCAATACTTTGGCCACCTCATGTGAAGAGTTGACTCATTGGAAAAGACCCTGATGCTGGGAGGGATTTGGGGCAGGAAGAGAAGGGGACAACAGAGGATGAGATGGTTGGATGGCATCACCAACTCAATGGACATGGGTTTGGGTGGAATCTGGGAGATGGTGATGGACAGGGAGGCCTGATGTGATGTGATTCATGGGTTTGCAAAGAGTTAAATATGACTGAGCGACTGAACTGAACTGAATCATTAGCTATATTCATTTAATTTCTTCTCTAACATGGGAAAAAATCATAAATCATAATCTATGAAGCACTGAAACAGAAGGAAAGTTCAGATAGTTGTCTCTCATAATTCTTAGTCCAAATTTGGAAATTTTAGCAAATATAATATATATACAGTTATATAAATGCATAGTTAACCAGAATTTATTTATTCTGAAACTTAATAACTTGGTCACTAGGCAAATAGATGGGAAAACAATGGAAACAGTGACAGACATTATTTCGGGGGCCCTCAAATGAATGCAGATGGTTACTTCAGCCATGAAATTAAAAGACAATTGCTCCCTGGAAGAAAAGTTATGACCAACCTAGACAGCATATTTAAAAAGCAGAAACATTACTTTGTCAACAAAGTTCCATCTAGTCAAAGCTATGGTTTTTCCAGTAGTCATGTATGGATGTGAGCTTGACTATAAAGAACGCTGAGCATATAAGAATTGATGCTCTTGAAATGTGGTTTTGGAGAAGACTCTTGAGAGTCCCTTGGACTACAAGGAGATCCAACCAGTCCATCCTAAAGCAGATCAGTCCTGTGTGTTCATTGAAAGGACTGATTTGAAACTGAAACTCCAATACACCTGATGCAAAGAACTGACTCCTTGAAAAAGACCTTGATGCTGGGAAAGATTGATGGTGGAAGGAGAAGGGGATGGCAGAGAATGAGATGGTTGGATGGCATCACTGACTCAAGAGATGAGTTTGAGTAAGCTCTGGGAGTTTTTGATGGACAGGGAAGCCTGGCATGCTGCACTCCATGGGTTCTCAAAGAGTCAGACATTACTGAGTGACTGAACTGAACTGAATAATTTGGTCAGTTATTGAATAACTGAATAACATTTTTACACATATCTTGCATTCATAATTATGACCATGATTTGATTTTTTAGTGTTTTTTTATGCCACGTCTTGAGAAAGCTTTTATTTTCTTTCGTCCTATTTCTCTCCTCATGAGTAGCAGAGTAGGAACGAGTAAATATAAGTTAAAAATCAAATTGAAGTCATGAGCATACTGAGATGTATCAGTGAAGATCATTGTTCCATCAAGCTGCAAACCACATTTTCTTGTCTGTTTCCTCTAAAACAATGTCCCCCTCTACCTCCATCTTTTCTTTATTCTCTATCAAACTTCTCAAAGCTTTCAAAATTCTTTTTGATGTTCTAAATGCTATACCAAATGTCAGCCTCTTCCTACTTAAAAAATAAAATTTCCTATTATGCACTATTTACCAACATACATTTTTCTATTATGGCATTTATCTTGCTCTATTTTGTGTGTTTCTCTCTCTTTGTGTGTATGTGTGTGTGTGTGTGTATATATATATATATGTGTGTGTGTGTGTGTGTGTGTGTGTGTGTGTGTGTAAAATAAGAATAGAAATAATATCCGGGTAAAATATATGAACATTTTAGTTTTGTTTCTTCCATCATTTTTAATAAGTTGCAAATTATGGATTGATTTTCTAGATGTATCATATCTCTAGCAGCATGAAAGAGAAAAGGAGTTGGGTATATGACAAGGAGAATGAAATTTAGTTGGGCATTAAAAGTTAAAAAAAGAAAATATTCATTTCTAGCTGATATATAATTATATAAAATAAATTATTCTCCAAAGTTTAAATTGTAAAATGTCCCTTTTGAGTGTTATTAACAACTCTGTAAACTTCCTTACATTAAAATAAAACAAAATACTCAGAGCTGATAATACACTGCTGTTAATGGGTTTGTCATATAGAGTGAATGTAACTCATTAATAACAGTAGTGACCACTGTTAAAATGCAGTTTTTATTCCAAATATGTTGATTTACCTGGTAAACAATGGTTTAAAGCTATCTAGCAGTAAAAATAGATTAGTTTTATATAAAACTATTAATAGTATTTATTCATCATCAATAATTCCAATTTGAATCTTATGACATTATACTACCTTATGAAAAATAAGAAATCACCCTAACACACTGAAGATTCAGGAAGGAAAAATTGACTCTTTGATAATTTGCAACCAAGAATGAGCTTGCCATTACATAAATGTAGAGTTTAAATTTATAAAACTATGTAAAAGCATAAATTACAAACTAAGAAATTAACTTAAAGTTGCACTAGGTTGATAGCTCTACCTCAGATTTAATAGAATCAAGCTCAAACTTTCTCCAGTAAAAAGAATTACCCACTCTTTGTGACAACATGGATGAAACTTGAGGACATTATGCTAAGTGAAATAAATCAGAGATTGACAAATAGTGTATTATCTCACTTATGTGCAAACTGTAAAAAAACTCATAAAAAAAGATCAAATTTGTGGTCATATGTAGGAAATGGTTGGGGAAATTGAAGGTGGTCATATTGTGCAAACCTCCAATTATAAGATAAATAAGTACTGGGATGTTATAACAGCATGAGGACAGTAGTTAACACTACTTTATAGATTATTTGAAAGCCAGCAAAATAATAGATACTCTTTAAATACTTAAAGTTCCCATCACAGGGGTAAAAAAAAAATTATTTTTCCTTTTTTATACCTATATGAGATGATGGATGTTAGCCAAACTTATTTTGATAATCATTTCACAATATCATAAAGCAAGTCATTATGCTATAAACTTTAAATGTATATAGTGCTTTATGTCAATTATGTCTCAATAAATCTGAAAGAGAAAAATCAACACCCAATTATATCTTCAGAATTCCACAGATACAATAAAAATTTACTTTTAAAAAGTTGGCAACAAATGGAGTCAGTAAAAAAACAGAAAAAAAAGGATCCTCAACAAAATTAATTCTTGGATTTTTCATATAGAGTTATAAAATACATCCATATATTATTAATATTATTTAAATTAAAACATAAAAATCAGCAGGAAATAAAACATCAACAAAAGGAATAAAGTAGCTTTTAAAAGTGCAAGTCAGTACATTTATAAATAAAAAAGTTTTCTTATATTAACAACTTAATAGATAGAGTATTAGGCAAAACAGAAGAATTACTTAGCCAGACAACATAACTAAAGAAATAATGTGAATTTAATTCAGAAATATGAGATGGAAAATGGGAAGTAGATATTTACAGATATGGTGAATAGAATAATAAGCAATATACAGTTATTGTGATTATGAGTATAAAGAGATCCATTAAGCTAGAGAAAATATTTGAGAACATGATGATTTACATAAAATGCTATCTTTTAAAAAAGTATCTAGATCTCTCAGTAATGCATATAATTAGTATCAAATATTCATGTTGCCTTTACATTTATCTCTTTATGTGTGTGTATATCTCTGTCTCTCTAACTATGTATTTATTTATCCATTCACCTGCAAAAGTGATTGACATGAATTGCATAATATTGCAAATCATTTACCAGTTGTTAATTCAATACCAATTCCTACATACTAAAGAATCAACTACTTAGAAAAATAAAAGTGTTCAGAACTCTGGAAGATGTCAGTTCCTTCTAGAACATATGCTATTTATGCTATTGGAAATATTAATCAAATTGTGTTTTCCCCCTTATTTAAGTGTTTCAATCATACAAGCTCTTCTCACCCTCAGAAGGAATGTCTATGTTCTATTTAAGTGGAAGCACATGACAATCAGAGTAGACACCTTTTTTCCCTCAAAGATTAAAAAAAATAATAATAATGTGGAGGAGTATCCTTTAGCAACTTGAACAAAGCTAGTTACAGGAGTGAATGTTTAGAGTTATGGGTCATACTGTGCCATCACTGGGTACCGAGAGAAAAAGATACTTACTCTTAAAGAATGCATTATTTATGTTAATTGTAGTAATGAAGCACTTTCTAAGTGTAGAACCCATGGAAAGGGCCTTTCCAGACTAGTCTAAGAGTAGTTTATAAAGTGCACCTTGGAAGAATAATAAAGATAGTACTGAAATTAATATCAAGTTGATTTCTAGTAGAGAAAGAGTGTACACTTCATCTATATTGGTTCATAAGTTCACTAGGACTGCTACAACAGAATACTGTAGACTGGGAAGAAATATATAAACACACACACACACACACACACACACATATATATATATATATATATATATATATATATATATATAATTTATTACAGTCCTGGAGACTGGGAAGTCCAAGATCAAGGTGTCTGGTTAACTGTCTCCTCACTATAACCTCACATTGCAGAAGAAGGCAAGGAAACATGCCAAGGTCTATTTTAAGGACACTAATCCCATTCATGAGGATTCTGTCCTCAAGGCCTAATCATCTTCCTAAACTCCCACCTCCAAATACCATCACATTGGGAATTAGATTTCAACATACAAATTGTGGGGGAAAAACATTCAGTCTATAGCAATTGATAACATTCTACTTCAAAAACTCTATAGTTTATTCACCGTGTTTATCATTATGATTTATAACTTCCAAAGATAATTGTTTGCTTAAATATCTCTTTTTCCAATCCCAATATCTTCCCATGGTCTTTTTAGTTTCAAATTAAAATCATAGAAGTTCTTTTATCTACATGCCACTTGCATTTTGCATAATAATGAATATTAAAATGCTGTTTATAGTGTAACTTTCACAGGATCATAACATCACATTACACAAAATGCTTTTAGTTACATGAATTCCTTCATCATCACTGAACACACTATCACTCAATCTCTCAGTGTTCATATCTATAAGTTAAATGTCATTATCAAGAGGAGCCGTCTGTTCAAAGTTGGATATCATGAATTGTTAGGCAACTCCTATAGCATATGTACCAAAACCTACTTGTCTCTTAGATTATTGATGCATTTTATTAAAAAATTGTTCCTTTTTTTGCTCTCTAAAGTCACATGCAACAACTTAATTATCAAATAAACTGAATTATACTTATTACATATATTTAATTCTATTATAGATAATTAATTATAATAAATATAAATATTAATTTTATTATTGTATGTGAACAATATAAAAATGTTCTAGTTGGATCCTTCTCTCATCACAAAATGTTTTATGATTGGTGTAAATTCCTAAAATTTGCTACTCTAGACTCAATCTATTATTCCAGAGATGAAACAAATTATCCCAGAAAAAGTTTGTATTTTTAAAATGTAACAATCAAAAAACTAGTAACTTTAATGGGATATTTCCAGTCATCTTTGTGTAAATAAATGGTAGACAGACAGACGCCTCGAACAACAAAAATGCCAGTTATCAACCATGATGTACCAAGAATTGAGTAAAATAAGGATTATAGAATTTTAATGTGCTAAATTTTATTTTGAAGGTTTGATAAGACAGTCTTAAACTATAACGCATGTAAGAATTAAAGATTTTAAAATTTAAAAAAATAATAAAAAAGGGAAAAAAAAATAAATAAAAATAAATTCTCTTAAATAATTTCAAATTTAATATTACTTTCTCTCTTGCCTACATCTTATGTGAATTTAGACAATAGATCTTATTTGGTTCTTGTGGATGTGCTTATTTTTTTAATATTTTATTTTTTTAGCCTATACAATTTATTTTTTAATTCTGATATATATATGTAAAAGAAAAAATAGGCCTTTTGTTAATTTCACTGTCTTTAAATGTAATTTGAATATTTTATAATAAAGGAAATGATCACATTGTATTCAACTACTGTCTGCTTGGGAAGCTGATGCTTTCAGCATGAATGCTTATGATTGGCAAGACTACAAGAAAGGTATAAGTGGAATTCAGTATACATTTTTCTTATTTGATCAAATCACTGATAAAATTCAACCCAAGGTATATTATATGTAGACTGACATTTGGGGTCAAAATGATATTGTGCAGTTCAGAATATTATTATGTGAATTCTTACCTATATATTTAAATTTATATTGAGAAGATAATTTCTATTTGTTTGACTACAACGTTTCTAAGGCTTGACTTTACTCTCATGATATTGTATAAGTATAAAAAAAGGAGAGAAACAGTATGAACCTAACAGAAGCAGAAGATATTAAGAAGAGGTGGCAAGAATACAGAAGAACTATACAAAAAAAGATCATCATGACCCTGATAAACATGATGGTGTGATCATTCATCTAGACCCAGACATCTTGAAGTGCAAAGTCAAGTGAGCATTAGGAAGAATCATTACAACAAAGCCAGTGGAGGTGACGGAATTCCAGTTGAGCTATTTCAAATTCTAAAAGATGATGCTGTGAAAGTGCTGCACTCAATATGCCAGCAAGTTTAGAAAATTTAGCAGTGACCACAGGACTGGAAAAGGTCATTTTTCATTTAAACCCAAAGAATGTTCAAACTACTGCACAAGTGTACTCATCTCACTCACTATCAAAGTAATTCTCAAAATTCTCCAAGCCAGGTTTCAACAGTACCTGAACCCTGAACTTCCTGATTTTCAAGCTGAATTTAGAAAAGGCAGAAGAACCAGAGATTAAATTGTCAAAATCTGTTGGATGATAGAAAAAGCAAGAGAGGTCCAGAAAAACAACTACTTCTACTTCATTTTACTATGCTAAAGCTTTTGACTGTGTGAATCAAAACAAACTGTGGAAAATTCTTAAAGAGATGAGAATACCAGAACACCTCCCTGCCTCCTGAGAAACCTGTATGCAGGTCAAGAAGCAGCAGTTAGAACTGAACATGGAATAGACTGGTTCTGAATTAGGAAAGGAGTACATCAAGGCTGTATATTGTCACCTTGCTTTTTTAACTTATAGGCAGAGTACAAAATGAGAAATACCAGGCTGGATAAACTACAAGCTGGAATCAGTATTGCCAGGAGAAATATTAATAACCTCAGATATCCAGATGATACCACCCTTATGGTAGAAAGTGAAGAGGAACTAAACAGCCTCTTGATGAAAGTGAAAGAGGAGAGTGAAAATCTGGCTTAAAACTCAACATTTAAAAAATGAAGTTCGTGGCATCCAGTCCCATCACTTCACGGCAAATAGATGTGGAAACAATAGAAATAGTGACAGACTTTATTTTCTTGGGCTCCAAAATCACTGCAGATGGTGATGCAATCATTAAACTAAAAGATTTAGCTCCTTGGATGGAGAAGGCAATGACAACCCACTCTAGTACTCTTGCCTGGAAAATCCCATGGAAGTAGGAGACTGGTAGGCTGCAGTCCATGGGGTTGCGAAGAGTTGGACACAACTGAGTGACTTCACTTTCACTTTTCACTTTCACACGTTGGAGAAGGAAATGGCAACCCACTCCAGTGTTCTTGCCCAGAGAATCCAAGGGACAGGGGAGCCTGGTGGGCTGCTGTCTATGGGATCGCACAGAGTCGGACACAACTGAAGCAACTTAGCAGCAGCTCCTTGAAAGAAAAGCTATGACTAATCAGGACAACATATTAAAAAGCAGACACATTACTTTGCTGACAAAAGTCCATTTGGTCAAAGCTATGATTTTCCCAATAGTCATGTATGGATATGAGAGTTGAACCACAAGGAAAGCTGAGCGCTGAAGAACTGATGCTCTTGAACTGTGGTGTTAGAAAAGACTCTTGACAGTCCCTTGAACTCCAAGGAGATCAAACCAGTCAAACCTAAAGGAAATCAATCCTGAATATTCATTAGGAGGGCAAAGGCCCAACTCATTAAAACCTAAAGCTGGAAAAGTTTGAAGGCAGGCAGAGAAGGGTATGACAGAGCACGAGATGGTTGGATGACATCACTGACTCAATGAACATGATTTTGAGCAAGTTCTGGGAGATTATGAAGTACAGGAAAGCCTGGTGTGTTTCAGTCCAGAACACAACTGAGCCAGACACGACAGAGCAACTGAACAACAGCAACAATAATAAATATGAATGGTTTAACATGTTAAAATTGTATTTTAATCCCCTGAGTCATAATTGTTTTATTTAACTATAAGCATATTCTTACAGTTTTTTTTAAATAATGTGATTACTACTAAATGGTAAATTAAAACAAAAATTAATGTACAATTGAAGGTGCTACATGCATTTGTATATGAAATATATGTCATCAATGCATGTCATGTAGAAATAAGTATCTCTCTGTAATTGCTTCACATATAACAAACCAAATACAAGAATTTTCTATTTTCTAGATTAATAATGAGGGCTTCGTTTTTCTATCATAAAAATAAATCCCCCATTCTAGGCTAAAGGAATGGCTATTATACATTAACCTATGGTTAAATATTAATTTATAGTTTATAAAATGTAAAATATAAATTTATAGTTTATAATTTATAAAGTACCTTCCTAATAATAATTAATCTTATAAGAATTTGTTCATTTATATTGAATCTATTGCCTTAGATTTAGCTAGTATTTAAGATAATTTTGTAATAAAATTCACATTTGTGTAGGGTTCTAGCATTCAGAGTTATGGTCATCAGATATAGATTTATCATTCAGCAGTAGGCTGATCACTTATAGAACCCCAAACCCTTCTGTTCCTAACCATATTCATCCATAAAAACTGTGACTAACTAAGGCTCCTCTGTCCATGGAATTCTCCAGGCAAGAATACTGGAGTAGACAGCCATTCCTTTATCCAGGGGATCTTCCCAACCAAAGGAATCTAACTCCAGTTTCCTGCACTGCAGGCAGATACTTTACTGTCTGAGCCACCAGGAAAGCAACAAGTACCTTCTATGATTAATGTGACTCTAAATCTCTTTGACTTTAATTAAATAACCTGGGTGTCTGAATACTTAAAAAGTATTGGGCTTCCCTGGTAGCTTAGATGGTAAAGCATCTGCCTACAACGTGGGAGACCTGGGTTTGATCCCTGGGTTGGGAAGATCCCCTGGAGAAGGAAATGACAACCCACTTCAGTATTCATGCCTGGAAAATCCCATGGACCAAGGAACCTGGTGGGCTACAGTCCATGGGGTTGCAAAGAGTCGGACACAACTGAGCGACTTCACTAAAATTTAATTTGATTTTACTATTTCTACAAATATCATTTCAGATGTAAATAAGGCTGTCAAGATTTCATTTTACTAGGCTCCTAAAGCACATAGCCTTCGCTTAGTGCTCCGGCCAGTCACAGCCGCACTAAGTGCAAGCAGCTGCAACCGGCCGGTGCACTAAGCACGGCAGAGAGGAGCCACCCCGCGTCTGAGGTCAGGTGTGACGTCCGGGAGGATCAGCCCCATGCCCAAGGAGCTGTGGCTGCCTGGGCGCAGTGGGGCCAAAAGGAGCCATCCCACATTGAAGGTCAGGAAGGGCAGTGGTGAGGAGACAACCCTCATCCAAGGTAAAGAGCAATGGCTGCACTTTGCTGGATCAGCCATGAAGAGATACCCCATGCCCAAGGTAAGAGAAACCCAAGTAAGATGGTAGGTGTTGCAAGAGGGCATCAGAGGGCAGACATACTGAAACCATACTCACAGAAAACTAGTCAATCTAATCACACTAGGACCATAGCCTTGTCTAACTCAATGAAACTAAGCCATGCCCATGGGGTAACCCAAGATGGGGGAGTCATGGTGGAGAGGTCTGACAGAATGTGGTCCACTGGAGAAGGGAATGGCAAATCACTTATGCATTCTTGCCTTGAGAACCACATGAACAGTATGAAAAGGTACCATGATAGGATACTGAAAGAGGAACTCCCCAGGTCAGTGGGTGCCCAATATGCTCCTGGAGATCAGTGGAGAAATAACTCTAGAAAGAATGAAGGGATGAAGCCAAAGCAAAAACAGTACCCAGCTGTGGATGTAACTGGTGATAGAAGCAAGGTCCGATGCTGTAAAGAGCAATATTGCATAGGAATCTGGAATGTCAGGTCCATGAATCAAGGCAAATTGGAAGTCATCAAACAGGAGATGGCAAGAGTGAACGTCAACATTCTAGGAATCAGTGAAGTAAAACGGGCTGAAATGGTTGATTTAACTCAGATGACCATTATATCTACTACTGTGGGCAGGAATCCCTCAGAAGAAATGGAGTAGCTATCATGTTCAACAAAAGAGTTCGAAATGCAGTACTTGGATGCAGTCTCAAAAACGACAGAATGATTTCTGTTCGTCTCCGAGGCAAACCATTTAATACTATGGTAATCCAAGTCTATGCCCCAACCAGTAAGGCTGAAGAAGCTGAAGTTGAATGGTTCTATGAAGACCTACAAGACCTTTTAGAACTAACACACAAAAAAAGATGTCCTTTTCACTATAGGGGACTGGAATGCAAAAGTAGGAAGTCAAGAAACACCTGGAGTAACAGAAAAATTTGGGCTTGGAATGCGAAATGAAGCAGGGCAAAGACTAATAGAGTTTTGACAAGAAAATGCACTGGTCATAGCAAACACCCTCTTCCAACAACACAAGAGAAGACTCTACACGTGGACATCACCAGATGGTCAAAACGGAAATCAGATTGATTATATTCTTTGCAGACAAAGATGGAGAAGCTTCATATAGTCAATAAAAACAAGACGAGGAGCTGACTGTGGCTCAGATCATGAACTCCTTATTGTCAAATTCAGACTTAAATTTAAGAAAGTAGGGAAAACCACTAGACCACTCAGGTATGACCTAAATCAAATCCCTTATAATTATACAATGGAAGTGAGAAATAGATTTAAGGAACTAGATCTGATAGATAGAGTGCCTGATGAACTATGGAATGAGGTTCATGACGTTGTACAGGAGACATGGATCAAGACCACCCCCATGGAAAAGAAATGCAAAAACGCAAAATGGCTGTCTGGGGAGGCCTTACAAATAGCTGTGAAAAGAAGAGAAATGAAAAGCAAAGGAGAAAAGGAAAGATATAAGCACCTGAATGCAGAGTTCCAAAGATTAGCAAGAAGAGATAAGAGGGCCTTCTTCAGCTATCAATGCAAAGAAATAGAGGAAAAGAACAGAATGGGAAAGACTAGAGATCTCTTCAAGAAAATTAGAGATGCCAAGGGAACATTTCATGCAAAGACGGGCTCAATAAAGAACAGAAATTGTATGGACCTGAGAGAAGCAGAAGATATTAAGAAGAGGTAGCAAGAATACAAAGAAGAACTGTACAAAAAAGATCTTCATGACCCGGATAATCACAATGGTGTGATCACTCTTCTAGAGCCAGACATCCTGGAAAGTGAAGTCAAGTGGGCCTTAGATAGCATCACCACTAGCAAAGCTAGTGGAGGTGATGGAATTCCAGTTGAGCTGTTTCAAATCCTGAAAGATGATGCTGTGAAAGTGCTGCACTCAGTATGCCAGCAAATTTGGAAAACTCAGCAGTGGCCACTGGCTAGAAAAGGTCAGTTTTCTTTCCAATCCCAAAGAAAGGCAATGCCAAAGAATGCTCTAACTACCCCACAATGGCTCTCAGCTCACATGCTAATAAAGTAATGCTCAAAATTTTCCAAGCCAGGCTTCAGCAATACATGAACTGTGAACTTCCTGATGTTCAAGCTGGTTTTTGAAAAGACAGAGGAACCAGAGATTAAATTGACAACATCCGCTGGATCACTGAAAAAGCAAGAAAGTTCTGGAAAAACATCTACTTCTGCTTTATTGACTATGCCAAAGCCTTTGACTGTGTGGATCACAATAAACTGTGGAAAATTCTGAGAGAGATGGGAATACCAGACCACCTGACATGCCTCTTGAGAAATCTGTATGCAGGTCAGGAAGCAACAGTTAGAACTGGACATGGAATAACAGACTGGTTCCAAATAGGAAAAGGAGTATGTCAAGGCTGTGTATTGTCACCCTGCTTATTTACCTTCTATGCAGAGTACATCATGAGAAACGCTGGACTGGAAGAAACACAAGCTGGAATCAAGATTGCCAGGAGAAATATCAAAAACCTCAGATATGTAGATGATACCACCATTATGGCAGAAAGTGAAGAGGAACTAGATAAGCATCTTGATGAAAGTGAAAGAGGAGAGTGAAAAAGTTGGCTTAAAGCTCAACATTCAGAAAACGAAGATCATGGCATCTGGTCCCATCACTTCATGGCAAATAGATGGGGAAACAGTGGAAACAGTGTCAGACTTTCTTTTTGGGGGCTCCAAAATCACTGCAAATGGTGCCTGCAGCTATGAAATTAAAAGATGCTTATTTCTTGGAAGAAAAGTTATGACCAACCTAGATAGCATATTCAAAAGCAGAGACATTACTTTTCCGATAAGGTCCGTCTAGTCAAGGCTCTGGTTTTTCCAGTATTCATGTATGGATGTGAGAGTTGGACTGTGAAGAAGGCTGAGCGCTGTAGAATTGATGCTTTTGAACTGTGGTGTTGGAGAAGACTCTTGAGAGTCCCTTGGACTGCAAGGAGATCCAACCAGTCCATCCTAAAGGAGATCAGTCCTGGGTGTTCTTTGGAAGGAAGGATGCTAAAGCTGAAGCTCCAGTACTTTGGCCATCTCATGTGAAGGGTTGACTCATTGGAAAAGGCTCTGATGCTTGGAGGGATTGGAGGCAGGAGGAGAAGGGGACGACCGAGGATGAGATGGCTAGATGGCATCACTGACTCAATGGCCTTGAATCTGAGTGAACTCTGGGAGTTGATGATGGACAGGGAGGCCTGGAGTGCTGCGATTCATGGGGTTGCAAAGAGTCAGACACAACTGAGTGACTGAACTGAACTGAACGGAAAGCACATAACAATGAACTAGAACCGCACTCTTTTCATAAACATAAGAGTAAATAGAGAGCAGTCCCAAGGTGGTGGAGTAATAGGACAGGGAGACTACTTTCTCCCCCACAGATTCATCAAAAGATCATTTTGAATGCTGAGCAACTTCCACAAAACAACTTCTGAATGCTGGCAGAGGACACCAGGCACCCAGAAAGGCAGCCTATTCTCTTCAGAAGGAGGTAGGGGAAAATATAAAAGACAGACAAAAGAGTTAAGGATGGAGATCCGTCCTAAGGAGGGAGTCATGACGGAGAAGTTTTCAAATAGCAGGAAACTTTCTCACAGGCGGGTCTGTGGGGAGTTTTGTAATCTCAGAGAGCAACATAATTGGAAGGATTAAAAAACAAAACAAAACACAGAATAGACACGTAACTGCAACTGCCAGCAGATAAATAGCCCAGATGCTTGCATATGCTACCCATGAGCAGGGGCTGAACAGGGAGGTGCGGGTTGCATCATTGCTCCTTAGGATAAGGACTGGGCCTGAATGCCCTGAGGACAATCTGAGGGAACAAGCATGAGATAGCAACCCAAACTGTGGGATCTCCAGAGAGGGAGGAAAAATGAAGAGAGAGAGAAACAGAGAGAACTTTCCTGCAAAAGGCTCGAACTTGCAGCCTGGCCCGCTCAAAGAACACAGGGTTGAGTGAATACCAAAGGAGAGCTAGCCTGCTGCATATAGGTCCCTCCACCCTGCTGGAGGCAGAGAGGCAAGCGTGCGACAGCCAGAGCTGGAAGGCAAGGGGCTGCTCCAATCTCAGCCCCAGAGACTGGCATCCTCCATCAAACTGTGAGAGGGCTCCCAATTGCTAACCAAGTCTTCCTGAGACAGTTGAAATCTGCCAGGAGGGTCACAGCCTGAGATCAGCTCCCCAGAGAAGACACACAGCACACCTGAGATGGTGCTCTCAAGGTGCATCTGGGAAGACAACTGGCTGGTACCAGGGAGGTGATTAAGATTCACAGCCTACCTGGAACACTGCGCTCATCAAGCACCTGATCGCCTGAGCTGCTTGGACCTGGGAAAGGCACAAAATGCATGCCCAAATGAGTCTGTGTCCTTCTGGAGTACCCAAGAACCTGATCCAGAGTGGCTTAGACCTGGGATGTGCACAAAACGCAGGGTCTGCTTTGGACAGTGTCCTGCATAGCACCCTGGAGTCTGAGCAGTGTAGACTCAGAAAGCACATGCCACTGTGAGCTGGGGCAAACCCAGTGTGGCCCATACACTGCAAGCACTGCCCCCACACATCAGTGATATTTGTTTGCAGTGTTCCTCCCTCCCCACAACACAACTGAGCAAATGACCCTGAATAAGTGACCACCTTCATCCCCTTGTGTCAGGGGAGAAATTAGACACCAAAGAGACTTGCAAACAGAGGAAGCCAAAACAAACAAACAAGAGGGAACCATTCTGGAAGTGACAGGTGCAACAGATTAAAACACTGTAGTCAACATTGACTAAGCATTGGAGGGGCCCATAGATCTTGCAAACAAGTACAAGCTGAAACAAGAAACTATCTGAAACTTAGCTGACCCCACACTGCCCACAACAGCTCCAGAGAAATTCTGAGATATATTTTAACTATTATCACTTTTTATTTTTTTTAATTTAAGTTCTTTATTACTCTTTTAATTTTTATTTTTATAACCTACTATTACCTTGCAAAAAGAAGACCCTATTTTTAAAGCAAATTTCATATATACATTTTTTATAATTTTTGTGATTGATTTTGTTTTGTATTTTTAATGTATTGTTGAGAGCTTAACTTTTACTCTAGAATTTTATTCTTTGCTTTTTGGTATGTTATCAATTTTGTACATTTAAGAATTTAATCTTCAGCATCCATTTTCACTTAGAGGTTTGACTACTGGCTTGATTGCTCTCTCCTCTTTTGTCTCTCTCTTTTCTCCCACAGGTTACCTCTATCTCCTCCCTCCCCTTTCTCTTCTCTACTTAACTCTTTGAATCTCTCTGGGTGTTCTAGACTGTGGAAAACACTTAGGGAACTGATTACTGGCTAGATTGATCTCACCCCTTTGGACTTCTCCCTCTTCTCCTGGTCACCTCTATCTCCCTCCTCCCTCTTTTCTTCTCTATGTAACTCTGAATCTCTCTGGGTGTTCCACTCTATGGAGAGCACACAGGGGCTTGATTACCAGCTAGACTGCTCTCTCACCTTCTAATTCCCCCTCCTTCTCCTAGTCACCTTTAACGCCCTCCTCTCTCTTCTCATCTCTGTGTAACTCTGTGAACCTCTCTGAGTGTCCCTTGCTGTGCAGAACTGTTTTACCATTAACCTAGATGTTTTATCATCTGTGCTGCATAGATGGAGACGTTTTGAGGTTACTATAAGAATAAGACTGAAAGCCAGAGGCAGGAGATTTAACTCCAAAACTTGAGAACATCAGAGAACTCCTGATTCTAGGGAACATTAATAGACAAGAACTCATCCAAAAGCCTCCATACCTACACTGAAACCAAGCTCCACCCAAGACCCAACAAGTTTCAAGGCAAGACATACCATGCTAATTCTCCAGCAAAGCAGGAACACAACCCTAAACATTAAAAGACAGGCTGTCCAAAGCCATACCAAACACATAGACACCCAAAAACTCACTACTGGACATTTCATTGCACTCTAGAGAGAAGAGATGCAGCTCCACCCACCAGAACACATACACAAGTTCCCCTAACCAGGAAACCATGAAAAGTCAGAGGGAGCAGGCTCCACAATAAAGAGGAATCACAAACGGCCAACCTACAGAAAGGGCATCCCAAACACAGCAATATAAACAAGATGAAAAGGCAGAGAAATACTCAGCAGGTAAAGTAACATGATAAAAGACCACCAAACCAAACAAAAGAGGAGATAGGAGGTTTACCTGAGAAAAGAAATCAGAATAATGATAGTAAAGATGATCCAAAATCTTGAAAACACAATGGAGTTACAGATAAATAGATTAGAGACAAGGATTGAGAAGATATAAGAAATGTTTAATGAGGACCTAGAAGAAATAAAGAAGAGTCAATAAATAATGAATAATGCAGGGACTGAGATCAAAAGCAAAGTGGAGGGAACCAACAGTAGAATAAATGAGGCAGAAGATAGGATAAGTGAGGTGGAAGATAGAATGGTGGAAACAAATGTGGCAGAGAGAAAAAAGAAAAAAAATAATTAAAAGAAATGGAGACAACCTCAGAGACCTCTGGGACAATGTTAAATGCCCCAACATTCGAATCATAGGAGCCTCAGAAGAAGACATAAAGAAAGGGCAGGAGGAAATACTTGAGGAGATAATAGTTGAAAACTTCCCTAAAATGGGGAAAGAAATAGCCACCCAAGTCCAAGAAACCCAGAGAGTCCCAAAGAGGATAGATCCAAGGCAAAACACCCAAAGACACATATTACTCAAACTAATGAAGATCAAACACAATGAGCAAATATTAAAAGCAGCAAGGGAAAAACAACAAATAACACACAAGGGGATTCCCATAACGATAACAGCTGACCTTTCAATAGAAACTCTTCAGGCCAGAAGGGAATGGCAGGACATAATTAAGGTGATGAAAGAGAGAAATCTACAACCCAGATTACTGTACCCAGCAAGGATCTCATTCAAATGTGAAGGAGAAATCAAAAGATTTACAAAAAAGCAAAAGCTGAGAGAATTCAACACCATCAAACCAGCTCTTCAACAAATGCTAAAGGACCGCTAGACCAGAAACACAGAAAAGGTTTATAAATTTGAACCCAAAACAATAAAGTAAATGCCAACTGGATCATAATTATGAATAATTGCCTTAAAAGTAAATGGATTTAATGTCCCCGACCAAAAGACAAAGACTGGATGAATGGATACAAAAACAAGACCCCTATATATGCTGTCTACAAGAGACCCAACTCAAAACAAGGGACACAAACAGACTGAAAGTGAAGGGCTGGAAAAATATATTTCATGCAAATGGAGACCAAAAGAGAGCAGGAGTAGCAATACTCATATCAGATAAAATAGACTTTGAAATAAAGGCCATGAAAAGAGACAAAGAAAGACACTACATAATGATCAAAGGATCAATTCTAAACGAAGATATAACAATTATAACTATATATGCACCCAACATAGGATCACCTCAATAAATAAGTCAAATGCTAACAAGTATGAAAGGGGAAATTAACAGTAATATAATAATAGTGGCAGATGTTAATGCCCCACTCAGACCTATGGATAGATCAACCAAACAGAAAATTATCAAGGAAACACAAACTTTAAATGATACAATAGACCAGTTAGATCTGATTCATATCTATAGGACATTTGACCCCAAAACAATCCATTTTGCCTTTCTCTCAAGGGCATATGGAACACTCTTCAGAATAGATCACATCCTGGACCATAAATATAGCCTTGGTAAATTAAAAAAAAAAAAATTGAAATCATTTCAAGCATCTTTTCTGATCACAATGTGGTAAATAGATGTCAACTACAGGGGAAAATCTATTAAAAATACAAACGTATGGAGGCTGAATAACATGCTTCTGAATAACCAACAAATAATGGAAGAAATGAAAAGGAAATCAAAATACATAGAAACAAATGAAATTGAAACACAACAACTCAAAACCTATGCAATTCAGTAAAAAAAAAAAAAAAAAAAAAAAAAAAAAAAACAGTGCTTAGGGGAAGGTTCATAGCAATACAGGCTTACCTCAAGAAATAAGAGAAAAATAAAATAAATAGCCTAACTTCACAACTAAAGCAACTAGAAAAAGAAGAAATGATGAACCCAAGGGTTAAAGGGAAAGAAATTATTAAAATTAAGGCAGAAATAAATGAAAAAGAAACAAAGGAGACTCTAGCAAAAATCAACAAAACTAAAACATGGTTCTTTAAGAAGATAAATAAAATAGACAAACCATTAGCCAGACTCATCAAGAAAAAAAGGGAGAAAAATCATATCAAGAAATTTGGAAATGAAAATGGAGAAATCACCACATAAAACACAGAAATACAAAGGATCATAAGAGACTGCTATCAGCAACTATATGCCAATAAAATGGACAACTTGGAAGAAATGGACAAATTCTTAGAAAAGTATAACCTTCTAAAACTGAACCAGCAAGAAATAGAAAATGTTAACAGACCCGTCACAAGTACGGAAATAGAAACTGCAATCAAAAATCTTCCAACAAACAAAAGCATGGTCAGATGGTTTCACAGGTGAATTCTACCAAAATATTTAGAGATAAGCTAAAACCTATCCTACTCAAAGTCTTCCAGAAAATTGCAGAGGAAGGTAAACTTCCAAACTCATTCTATGAGGCCACCATCACCTCAATACCAAAGCCAGACAAAGATGCCACAAAAAAAGAAAACTATAGGCCAATATCACTGATGAATATAAATGCAAAAATCCTCAACAAAATTCTAGCAAACAGAATCCAACAACATACTAAAAAGATCATACATAATGACCAAGTGGGCTTTATCTCAGGGATGCAAGGATTCTTCAATATTCACAAATCAATCAATATGTTACACCACATTAACAAATTGAAAGATAAAAACCATATGATTATCTCAATAGATGCAGACAAAGTCTTTGAGAAAATTCAACACCCATTTATGATAATAACCTTCCAGAAAGTAGGCATAGAAGGAATATATCTCAAGGTAATAAAAGCCATATATGATAAACCCACAGCAAATATTATCCTCAATGGTTAAAAATTGAAAGCATTTCCCCCAAAGTCAGGAACAGGACAAGGTGCCCACCCTCAACACTACTGTTCAAAATAGTTTTAGAAGTTTTAGCCACAGAAATCAGAGCAGAAAAATAAATAAAAGGAATCCAGATTGGAAAAGAAGAAGTAAAACTCTCACTGTTTGCAGATGACATGATCCTCTTCATAGAAAACCCTAAAGACACCACCAGAAAATTATTAGAGCCAATCAATGAATATAGTAGAGTTGCAGGGTATAAAATTAATACACAGAAATCCCTTGTATATCTATACACTAACAATGAGAAAACAGAAAGAAAAATTAAGGAAACAATCCTTTTTACCATTGTGATGAAAGAATAAAATATTTAGGAATAAATCTACCTAAAGAAACAAATGACCTATATAGAAAACTATAAAACCCCGCTGAAGGATATAAAAAATGACACAAATAGTTGGAGAAATATAGCATGCTCATGGACTGGAAGAATCAATATAGTGAAAAGAAGAATACTATCCAAAGTAATCTATAGATTCAATGCAATCCCTATCAAGCTACCAAAGGTATCTTTCACAGAACTAGAACAAATAATTTCACAATTTGTATGGAAATACAAAAAGCTTCCAATAGTCAAAGCAATCTTGAGAAAGAAGAATGAAACTGGAGGAATCAACCTACCTCACTTCAGGATATACTACAAAGCTACAGTCATCAAAATAGTATGGTCCTGGCACAAAGTCAGAAATATAGACAAATGGAACAAAATAGAAAGCCCAGAGATAAATCCACGTGCCTATGGACACATTATCTTTGACAAAGGAGGCAAAAATAAACAATGGAGAAAAGAAAATCTCTTTAACAAGTGGTACTGGGAAAACTGGTCATCCACTTGTAAAAGAATGAAACAAGCACTTTCTAACACCATACACAACAATAAACTCAAAATGGATTAAAGATCTAAATGTAAGACCAGAAACTGTAAAAATTCTAGAGGAAGACATAGGCAAAACACTCTCTGACATAAATCACAGCAAGATCCTCTATGACTCACCTCCCAGAATAATGGAAATAAAAGCAAAAATAAACAAATGGAACCTAATTAAACTGGAAAGCTTTTGCACAACGAAGGAAACTGTAAAAAAAAGTGAAAAGACAGATATCAGAGTGGGAAGAAAACAATAGCAAATGAAGCAACTGATAAAGAATCAGTCTCAAAAATATACAAACAGCTCATGCAGCTCAATATGAGAAAAATAAAAAAAAAAAAAAACAATTAAAAAATGGGCCAAAGAACTAAACAGCCATGTCTCAAGAGAAGACATATAGATGGCTAACAAACACGAAAACATGCTCAACATCACTCATTATCAGAGAAATGCAGATCAAAACCACAATGAGGTACCATCTCATGCCGGTCTGAACGGCTGCTATCAAAAAGTCTACAAACAACAAATGCTAGAGAGGGTGTGGGGAAAAGGTAACCCTCTTACACTGTTGGTGGGAATTCAAAATAGTACAGCCACTATGGAGAACAGTGTGGAGATTCCTAAAAAACTGGAAATAGAACTGCCATATGACCCAGCAATCCCACTGCTGCACATACACACTGAGGAAACCAGAAGTGAGAGAGACACATGTACCCCAATGTTCATTACAGCACTGTTTACAATAGCTAGGACATGCAAGCAACCTAGATGCCCATTTGCAGACAAATGGATAAGAAAGCTGTGGTACATATACACAGTGGAATATTACTCAGCTGTTAAAAAGAACACATTTGAATCAGTTCTAATAAGGTGGATGAAACTGGAGCCTTTTATACAGAGTGAAGTAAGTCAGAAAGAAAAACACCAATAGAGTATATTAACACATATATATGGAATTTGGAAAGATGGCAACGATGACCCTATATGTGAGACAACAAAAGAGACACAGATATAAAGAACAGACTTTTGGACTTGGCTGGAGAAGGTGAGGGTGGGATGATTTGAGAGAATAACATTGAAACATGTATATTACCATATGTGAAATAAATAACCAGTCCAAGTTCAATGCATGAAACAGGGCACTCAAAGCCAGTGCATTGGGAAAACCCAGAAGGATAGGATGCAGAGGGAGGTGGGAGGCGGGTTCAGGATGTGGAATACATGTACATCCATTGACTATTCCTGTCAATGTATGGCAAAAACCACCACAATATTGTAAAGTAATTAGCTTCCAATTAAAATAAATTATTTTTTTAAAAAGAATAAATATAGTAAACAAAATTACTGAAAATATAAACATATAGATTGTTTGCAGTATTTTTTTAAAAGTAAATTACATTTTAGATTTATGGAAAGATTACTTCAGGAAATCATTTATGTGAAGAGTAAAATTTATATCCATTAAATTAAGTGCATCCATTGAAAACTTTTGAAAGAATTTATGCAGTAACTAGAATATTGTCGGATCTCTATAAAATATATTTGTTTAGGGATCAAAACTATTTGCATATTCACTAATACTTTTAAAGTTAATTTTAGAAGCTGTGTACCTTGTTTTAACACTTTTTCTAATGACTGCATTAAAATTAGGCTCACAAAATATAGATAATTATTGTTGTCTCCATCATGAACAATCCCAACTGTTAGCAGTTTCATATGTGAACACTCTGTCCAATATAACACCTCTTTGCTTTGTTATCAGATCCAATAGATTTGGCAAAATGCATTTCATGGGAAAACAAGAAGATCGTTTGGTGATGGCCTTGCAACAGCATTGTTATTTCACAGCTGAGTAACCTCGGACTCTGCTTTTTTATGTTTCAGCTGGGTAGAAGAGGCTTAACGTGATCACATCTTTGAGTTAAAATTTTTATGTTTTTCTAGAACTGAGATTTTCTAAGCAGTGCTGTTAGCTGTCATGGAGTAAGTATATTCTTATCATGCTGTCCTATGAAGCATGACATCATGACTACAGATGAGAATCCTATACTGGATTGCAGACACATGAGCTGAATTTTGATGGACTTTCTGTAGCATGCTGTAATCTATGGGGACAGAAAACCATGCCCACTGACTTACCAAAGGACCAACTGATGTTCTAAAAAGAAAGGAGAATAATTTCCTGAAAGACAAATGTTAAAAATGTCTAACTTATTAATTAGTGAATTCAGTTTTAGCACATTCTTTGCTATAGTAAATTTTTTGTAAACTCCAAATAAGCCTTTAGAATTAAAATAATCACCTTTTGTGTCATAATTACATAAGCAAAAATATTTGTATTGTCTTGCAATTTTAAAATGTCACTAATCAGGTTTTTATAAATAACTGTGTACTGTAAAATTACACAGATAATGATTCTGAAGTCCCCTAATATCACACAGCTAAAAGGTGGTCTTTAGCTAAATAATAATAATAATTTATATCCTAATAGCCATATTTTTATGACTGTGTAGCTGTAACATTTCAGAGAATATACAAACAGATTTAATGGCTTGCTATTGCATCATTAGCATTTAAATAAAAATTTGTCACTTTTTAAGAATGTTGCATTTTAGTGTTTCAAGGTACATTAGAGGGAAGCATACATGTTGAATTGTATAATACATGTTTTAAGTATGCCAAGAGATTCCTATGAGAATTTATCAGTGACAGATTAACCTAATAGGATAAGCTCTATGATTATAAAATATTCTGATTCCTGGTGTTAATCTCAACCTGCTTTGTATACTATAAAAACTTATAATAATTTATTTGATTGGAATGCTTTTTGTATATTTTCCAAGATCTCTTTATTAGAATGTTGAAGAGAATAAACTCAACTAATACAAGGTTGATATCATCACTTAAACATTACTGATAAAAAATGTTTTATTTGTTTGCTCTGTTTGTTACTATTTACTGGATACTATGTTATATGTTGGTTATAAAATAGTGAGGAAAAAAGAAACAACTCTTACTTGCAATTCACTAAAAGGGGCAGATATTAAACCAATAACTGCATAAATCAATCATTTCAACTTTGACAAATGGGACAAACCACATGTTGATTTGAGTACTAATAATGGGCAATCTAGTTTAGGGTTTAGATAACAATCTCTCTAGCTGAGTTCTGCAGAGAAGGCAATGGCAACCCACTCCAGTACTCTTGCGTGGAAAATCCCATGGAAGGAGGAGCCTGGACGCTGCAGTCTGTGAGGTTACGAAGAGTCGGACACGACTAAGCGACTTCACTTTCACTCATCACTTTCATGCATTGGAAAAGGAAATGGCAACCCACTCCAGTGTTCTTGCCTGGAGAATCCCAGGGATGGGGGAACCTGGTGGGCTGCCATCTATGGGGTCACATAGAGTCGGACACAACTGAAGCATCTTAGCAGCAGCAGCTCAGCAGCAACTGAGTTCGGAAGCATGAGTAGTAATTGTATATGAAATGGGACATGGGGAAAAAAGAGAAGGCGGAGCACTCTGATGCAGCATATGTAAGCCTGTGGCTGTTTCATGTTGATGTTTGGCAGAAAACAGCACAATTCTGTAAAGCAATGATAATTTTAAAATAAATTAAAAATAAATATGAAACAGATCGCCAGTCCAGGTTTGATGCATGAGACAGGGTACTCAAGTCTGGTGCCCTGGGATGACCCAGAGGGATAGGATGGGGAGGGAGAGGGGTGCAGGATGGGGAACACATGTAAACCCATGGCTGACTCATATCAATATATGGCAAAAACCACTACAATATTGTAAAGTAATCAGCCCCCAACTAAAATAAAATTAAATTGCTATAATTAAAATTAAAAAATAAAAATAAATAGCTATAATGATAATTATTATTTTTTTTAAAGAAGCATAACATGTATAAAAGTGAAAAGTGAAGTCGCACAGTCGTGTCCGACTCTTGGCAACCCGTGGACTGTAGCCCACCAAGCTCCTCTGTCCATGGGATTCTCCAGGCAAGAATACTGGAGTGTGTGGCCATTTCCTTCTCCAGGGGATCTTCCCAACCCAGGGATCAAACCCAGGTCTCCCACATTGCAGGCAGACGCTTTAACGTCTGTGCCACCTTTAAGCATCTTTTAAAAGCATAGTCAACTTAAACTTGAAATAGAAAGGATGTGTTTTTGAAAACAGGTCACCACAGTTTACAATAACTTATTTAATTAAAATTGATTAACCCTTATTTATATTTCCATTTTACAGATGAGTTAACTAAGATCCTGGTATAAATGTAAATTCACCAAAGTAAATATATAACATACAGCAGAACAGGGACGTGAAAACCAGTTAGTTTGACTCCAAAGTTTCTACTCTTTCAAATATTATATCCAGTTTCTCATATGAAAAAGAAAAACACTATAGAAAATAAGAATATTGTGAATCAGCTTATTCAAAAATAAGAAATTATATGATTTTGGAAGGTAGGATAATAGTGCTTCCATGAGCCATGTTGAAGCCTGAGACAAAAGGAAAAATACCATTCTTACCTTTATGTATAGTTTGATATTTTTCTTACAAACTTACATGCACTAAATTTTTTAAAATTACATTAAAATGCCATTATCTTATTTATAAGCTTTCACTGCCACTTCACATGTTGGGCAGAAGGTAAATACCACAACCAACTCCTCTGTTCCATACATATAGGAGGGAAAAAAGGAACAGTGGTTTGAGCCTATGTGTAAAGGAGTGGTAATATAATGAATCAGATAGTAAAATGGCTGTCGAGGAAAATAAGTAGATAAAAGGAATACTAAAGCAGAAATGACAGGCAGTCAAAGCTAAAATACCTGGAGAAGTGACGTATATTTTGGAGAAGAGGTGGAGGAAGGAAAACTGGAAGATTAGGAAGTATCGTTTAGAGTTTAGATTACCTTTCTTTGGGATTGGAATGAAACTTGACCTTTTCCAGTCCTGTGGCCACCAAAGAATGTTCAAATTACCACTCAGTTGCACTCATCGCACACGCTAGCAAAGTAACGCTCAAAATTCTCCAAGGCAAGTTTCAACAGTACATGAACTGTGAACTTCCAGATGTTCAAGCTGGATTTAGAAAAGACAGAAGATCCAATTGCCAACACCCACTGGATCATCAAAAAAGCAAGACAGCTCCAAAAAAACATCTTTTGCTTTCTTGACTATGCCAAAGTCTTTGACTGTGTGAATCACAACAAACAGTGGGCAATTCTTAAAGAGATCGGAATACCAGACTACCTCACCTGCCTCCTGAGAAATCTGTATGTAGGTGAAGTAACAACAGTTAGAACTGGACAAAGAATAACAAACTGGTTCCAAATCAGGAAAGGAGTATATCAAGGCTGTATAATGTCATGCTGCTTATTTCACTTATATGTAGAGTATATCATGCAAAATGCTGGGCTGGATGAAGCACAAGTTGGAATCAAGATTGCTTGGAAAAATATTAATAACCTTAAATATGCAGATGACACCACCCTTATGGCAGAAAGTAAAGAGGAACTAATGAGCCTCTTGATGAAAGTGAAAAAGGAGAGTGAAAAAGTTGGCTTGAAACTCAACATTCAGAAAACTAAGATCATGGCATCTGGTCCTGTCACTTCATGGCAAATAGATAGGGAAACAATGGAAATGGTGAGAGACTTTATTTGGGAGTGCCAAAATCACTGCAGGTGGTGGCTGCAGCCATGAAATTAAAAAAGGCTTACTCCCTTTTCCTTAAAAGAAAAGCTATGACCAACCTAGACAGCATATTAAAAAGCAGAGACATTACATTATCAACAAAATTCCATCTAGTCAAAGCTATCGCTCTTCTAGTAGTCATGTATGGATGTAAGAGTTGGACTATAAAGAAAGTTGAGCGCTGAAAAATTGATGCTTTTGAACTGTAGCATTGGAAAAGACTCTTGAGAGTCCCCTGGACAGCAAGGAGATCCAACCAGTCTATCCTAAAGGAAATCAGTCCTGAATATTCATTGGAAGTCCTGATGCTGAAGTTGAAATTCCAATACTTTGGTATCAGGTGCAAACAACCAACTCATTGGAAAAGACCCTAATGCTGGGAAAGATTGAAGGCGGGAAGAGAAGGGGACATCAGAAGATGAGATGGTTAGATGGCATCACCAACAAGATGGAAATGAGTTTGAGTAGACTCCAGGAGTTGGTGATGGACAGGGTAGCCTGGCGTGCTGCAGTCCATGGGGTCACAGAGTCAGACACACTGAGCAACTGAACTGAACTTAGATTTCCTGAGATCAAATTTTAGGGGAAAGTGAAGCTACTGGCAATAATAAAGAAAATGACTGAATAAAAATCTCCATGATGCCAATTAACTTACATTACCATTTGTAAAACTGATACCCAAAGGGAATTTGCTGTATGACTCAGGGAACTCAAACAGGGTCTCTGTATCAAACTAGAGGGATGGAATGGGGAGGGAGATAGGAAGGAGGTTAAAGAAGGAGGGGACATATGTATACCTATGACTCATTCATGTTGATGTTTGACAGAAAACAACAAAATTCTATAAAGCAACTATCCTTCAATTAAAAATTTAAAAAAAAAAGAAAATCTTTTATAAATATTGCTACAATTGTACTTTAGGCTAATTACCTGCCCCAATAAGTTTTACCATTGTTTATTTAAGTAAAAAATAAGTTTATTTGTTGAAATAAAATATTCTAAGCCTACTTAAGTACTGTATGATATAGAATCATTGTATCATTTGTCAACTGCCAAAATATTTTTGTTGTATTTGATGCCAAAATTTAATAAAGTGGATGAAATAAGAACCAGGAAACAGTCCTTACACTCTGCATCTATATTCGTTCTGAAAAGAACTCATTGCCATGTAATGAATATCTATAAACACTGATTTTTCAAACCTTAAAATATAATTATGAGATAATTTATAATTATTGTCCAGGCTTCTCCCACAGTATTTAACAGCTTCTATGATAAATGATTGTTATGTGCAATATGGTGTGTTAACAACTGAATTAAAACATTTTGGCCATATGTCTATCACTGCAGGCAAAGTCCAGAGGGATGATGTGAAGACAAAAACACAGGATAAATTCTCCTCACAATTACATGAAAATAGAAACTGATGGTTGACAGATAATATATGAGATGTAAAATTATTGTTTCAAATGTTTGAAGATTAATAAATGGGGACAATAATAAAAATATATTAAATGCCCAGGAGTTAAGGCAAATTTCCATTCAGAAATATATGTACTTAACCAAAATTCTTCTTAATATGAGATCAAATACAAAATTCACTATTTCAAACACAAGAGCGTCAACCCATAAATCTGGGTGAGGTTACTGCTTTTTAAAACTGCAAATTGAAGTTAACAGATCAAAATCAATTAGGTCTGCTAATCTGTTCACAAAGGTGTAAATTCTTAATCAGAATTTATTACAAGGCTGACAATGTAATTTAACAGCAGTACTTAAATCTTGATCAGACAATTCAACTTTCAGGCTAAATTCATTTTTTTTTTTCTTTTGAAGGAAATAAAAAAGACTGTTTTAATGCCAGCACCTTAAGGCAATTTTAACTTTAAGTAAATATAATATATACCATGTGTTACACATAAATATAAGATATAATTTATATGTTAGAAATGATATCATTTAGTACTGTGCTGCAGTCCATGGGTTTGCAAAAAGTCGGACACAGCTTAGCAATGGAACAACAACAAATTAAGATTTGGGACTTTTTTTTTGAGAGCTGGCATTTATATTATGAACATTCTTTTATGTTGGAATGGATCAAGTGATAGTTTTCCCTAAAATTCCTGTTTTGAAACCATATCAAGTATGTTCTCAATTTTCTATTATAAGGACTGATTCAGAGCAGTGTAGTGCCTTTTGAAATGAAGTCATCTGTACTATCCCCACAGCCATTGGTGACAAGAGATCCCATTAGCTTCAAATTGTTTAGCAAAATTGCCCCCCTTAGGTGTTTTGCAAACTATACAATACCTGATGCCTTCAGAAAATGACATATGGAATATCTGTGGTAGTTGACGCTGGAGATTAAACTTTTATTTTTTTGCTTTAACTGAATTGATGTATATTGAGAGTCTTTTATAAGTATAAAACAAGTTATTTGGAGTGGATATTTATAGATACTATAGAGATATCAAGGGCTCACTTTGTTCTGGTAACTCAGTTCTGCCTTGGCTGACATAAGAGCACCTATCACTCTGTGATGAAAATAAGATCATGGAAAGTTAACTGTGTTAAATTTCTGAAATCTAATTTTGAAAAATACTTTATAATAGACTCTGGTTACATGTGAATACAGGCATGCCTCAGAGAAATTGCAAGTTTTTTCCAGACTTCCACAGTAAACAAAATAAACAATAAAGCCATTCATGCAAATGTTTGGTTTTCTAATGCATATAAAAGTTATGTTTACAGTATATTGAAGTCTATTAAGTGTACAATAGCATTATATCTGTTAAAAAACATACATACCTTAATTTTAAAATTTGTTGTTGTTCAGCCACTCACTTGTGTCCAACACTTTTTGACTACATGAACTGCAGCATGGCAGGCTTCCCTGTCCTTCACCATTTCCTGGAGTTTGCTCAAATTCATGTCCATTGAGTCCATGATGCCATCCAACCACGTCATCTTCTGTCACCCTCTTCCCTCTTGCTCTCAATCTTTCCGAGAATCAGGGTCTTTACAATGAGTCAGCTCTCCGCATCAGGTGGCCAAAATATTGCAGCTTCAGCTTCAGCACCAGTGTTTCCGATGAATATTAAGGGTTGATTTCCTTTAGGACTGACCGGTTTGATCTCCTTGCTGTCCAAGGAGCAAGGAAATTTATTTTGTACATTTATTTTATGTACATAAAAATAATGTATGCACCTCAATTTAAAAATACCTCATTGTTAAAAAATGCTAATGATTATCTAACCCTTCAGTAAATCCTATTTTTTTCTGGTGGAGAGTTTTACCTAGAAGTTAATGGCCACTGATTGATCAAGGTGGTGGTTGCTGAAGGTTTAGGTGGCTATGGCAAGACAACAGTGAATTGTCCTGCATTGATTGATTCTTTCTTTTATGAGCTTTTTTTTTTTTTTTTTTTTTTTTGTAGCTTGTAATGTTCTTTGATACCATTTTACCCACAGTAGAAATTCTTTCAAAATTGGAGTCAATCTTCTCAAACCTTGCTACTTCTTTATTGACTAAGCTTGTGTAATAAACATTTTGTTGTCAATTCAACAATCCTCACACTATCTTCACCAGGAGTAAATTCTATTGCAAAAACAACTCACTTTGCTCATTCATAAGAAAGAAATTATCATTTGCTAAAGTGTTATCATTGAATGAGTGAGTGTTAGTTGCTCAGTCTTGTCTAACTCTTTGTGACGACATGGACTGTAGCCCACTAGGCTCCTCAATACAGGGAATTCTCCAGGCAAGAATACTGGAGTGTCTCCCACATTACAGGCAGATTCTTTACTACCCGAGTCCAAACACCAGGGAAGCCCCAAAATGTTATCAAGAGCCTGTAGAACTTCAGTCAAGTCTTTAGGCTCCATTTCTAACTTCAGGTATTTTGCTGTTTCCACCACATCTGCAGTTTCTCCCTCCACTGAAGCCTTGAGTCCTCCAAAGTGCCATCCATGAGGATCAAAACTGAATTCTAAACTTCTGAGAACCAAAAGGCAAAAGAGGAAAGGAAAGATATACCCATCTGAATGCAGAGTTCTAAAGAATAACAAGGAGAGATAAGAAAACCTTCCTAACCAATCTATGCAAAGAAATAGAGGAAAACAATAGGATGAGAAAGATTAGAGATTACTTCAAGAAAATTAGGGACACCAAGGAAGCATTTCATGTAAATATGGGCACAATAAAGGACAAAAACAGTATGGGCTGAACAGAAGCAGAAGATATTAAGAGGTGGCAAAAATACCCAGAACAACTATACAAAAAAGATCTTCATGACCCAGATAACCATGATGGTGTGATCACTAACCTAGAGCCAGATATGCTGGAGTGCAAAGTCAAGTGGGCCTTAGGAAGCATCACTACAAACAAAGCTAGTGGAGGTGATGGAATTCTAGCTGAGTTATTTCAAATCCTAAAAGATGATGCTGTGAGAGTGCTGCACTCAATATGCCCACAAATCTGGAAAACTCAGGAGTGGCCACAGGATTGGACAAGGTGAGTTTTCATCCCAATCCCAAAGAAAGGCAATGCCAAAGAATGTTCAAACTACCACACAATGACACTCATTTTACATGCTAGCAAAGTAATGCTCAAAACTCTCCAACCTAGGCTTCAGCAATACATGAATTGAGAACTTTCAGATGTTACAGCTGGATTAGAAAAGGCAGAGGAACCAGAGATCAAATTTCCAGCATCTCTTTTTAATAGCAACATCAAATTGCCAACGAAAGCAAGAGAATTCCAGAAAAATATCTATGTCTTTTTTATCAAGTACATCAAAGTCTTTGACTATGTGGATCACAACAAACTGGAAAATTCTTCAAGAGATGGGAATACCGGTTCGCCTTACCTGCCTCCTAAGAAATCTGTATGCAGGTCAAGCAGCAACAGTTAGAACCAGACATGGAACAACAATCTGGTCCAAAATTGGGAAAGGAATACATCAGGGCTGTATATTGTCACCCTGCTTATTTAACTTATATGCAGAATACATCATGGGAAATGCCAGGCTGGATGAAACACAAGCTGGAAACAAGATTGATGGGAGAAATATTAATAACCTCTGATATGCAGATGACACTGTCCTTATGGCAGAAAGCAAAGAGGAACTGAAGAACCTCTTGATGAAAGTAAAAGAGGAGAGTGAAAAAGTTGTCTTAAACCTCAACATTCAGAAAATTAGGATCATGTCATCTGGCCCCATCACCTCAGGGGAAATAGATGGGGAAACAGTGGAAACAGTGTCTGAATTTATTTTGGGGGGGGCTCCAAAATCACTGCAGATGGTGATTGCAGCCATGAAAGTAAAAGATGCTTACTCCTTGGAAGGAAAGTTATGACCAATCTAAATGGTATATTGAAAAGCAGAGACATTGTTTTGCCAACAAAGGTCCATCTAGTCAAGGATATGGTTTTTCCAGTGGTCATGTATGGATGTGAGAGTTGGACTGTGAAGAAAGCTGAGCACTGAATAATTGATGCTTTTGAAATGTGGTGTTGGAGAAGACTATTGAGAGTCCCTTGGACTGCAAGGAGATCCAACCAGTCCATTCTGAAAGAGATCAGTCCTGGGTGTTCTTTGGAAGGAATGATGCTAAAGCTGAAACTCCAGTACTTTGGCCACTTTATGTGAAGATTTGACTCATTGGAAAAGACCCTGATGCTGGGAGGGATTGGAGGCAGGAGGAGACGGGGACGGCAGAGTATGAGATGGCTGGATGCCATCACTGACTCGATGGACATGAGTATGAGTGAATTCTGGGAGTTGGTGATGGACAGGGAGGCCTGGCGTGCGATTCATGGGGTCGCAAATAGTCGGACATGACTGAGTGACTGAGCTGAACTGAGCGCGTTCCTCTGGGCTTCTCATTGGCTCAGGGGTAAAGAATCTGCCTGCCAGTGCAGAAGACACAGGAGACGTGGGTTTGATTCCTCAGTCAGGAAGATCCCCTAGAAGAGGGCATAGCAATCCATTCATTTTCTTGCTTGGAGAATCCAGTGGACAGAAGAGTCTCATGCGTTATAGTCCATAAGGTCTCAAAGAGTTAGACAAGACTGAAGTGACTGAGAACAAGCATGAGGGCCTTCCTCTGGACTAGGGTTTGGCTTAAGGGAATGTTGTAGCTGATTTGATGTGTTATCTAGACGAGTAAAACTTTCTCGATAAGAATAAGACTGTCTCACTAAAAAAAAAAAAAAAAAAAAGAAAAGAAAGAAAATTCATGTGTTCAATGGAGTAGCAGTTTCCATCAAGAACTTTTTCTTTGCCTTTACAACTTGGCAAACTGGCTGGAACAAGAGGTTTACTTTTGGCCTATCTCTGCTTTCAACATGCCTTCCTCATTAAGCTTAATAATTTCTAGATTTTAATTAAAGTGAGAGATATGTAACTCTTCTTTTGACTTTAAACTTAGAGGCCATGACAGGGTTATTAATTTGCTTAATTTTTTCATATTCTTGTGTCTCATTGAATAAAGTAGGTTCAAAGAGATGAAGAAAAATGTGGAAAGGCAGCCTGATGGAGTAAGTCAAAAAATACACAATATTTATCGATTAAGTGTGCCGTCTTATTAATGTGTACCAAAAGTCACGAGATATCAAAGATCACTGACAAATATAATAGTGATGGAAAAGTTAGAAGTATTATGTGAATTATCAGAACATGGCACAGAAATACAAATGAGTAAATTTTGTTGGAAAAAGGCTTCTTTATGCAGGCTTGCTTTATTTAATTTGCAAAAGTTGCAATGTTTGCAAAGTACAATAGAACAAAGTGAAATAAAATGAGATATGCCTTGATTCATGATGACTTCCTAATATGAAAAAAATGATATATGCCTATAGATTTTTGTGTTTCTTAATTTCAGAAAATTTAGACTCAAAACTGAATCAAACTTGTGCAAGAAAAATTGCATCATTTATATATTAACATTTATTGGGAGCCTACTTTTAATTATGGATTCTCAGATATTGGTTAATATATGCATGAATGAGAAAAATATAATACCAGCTTGATAAAGTGAAGTGAAGTGAAGTCGCTCAGTCGTGTCCGAATCCCAGCCACCCCATGGACTGCAGCCGACCAGGCTCCTCCATCCATGGGATTTGCCAGGCGAGAGTACTGGAGTGGGTTGCCATTGCTTGATAAAAAGTCCACCTAATTCATTATAGAAATAGCCACAAATCTCAGAAATTTATTTTAGTACTATGAAGGTAATAAAAGCCAAATCATTGATTATTTGATGAAGAAACTGCAGCCCACAGACTTTGGATGCTTTGTTAAAGTTCACAAGTAATTACTATCAGATTGATCTAAGACTCAAGTCTTCTAAATGTGCCCAACGTGGCATAATTTTACCCATATGTTAAATTTCCAATTATTATTCACTCCTAGAATTATTGAAGATTAATGACTGACATACATTTTTGTTACTTTGAATTCTTTTTTCCTAAAAATATTGTGCTTATATATTTGCAGAGAGAGAGAGAGACCCTAAAAATATGACCTAAAATTTCTCAAAGAAAAAGTCACTGCTAATACTAACCTAACACTAATTATAAATGTGAATTTCCAGGGAAAAACACAGTTTGGAAAAAACCTGCCATCGAATATTAATTTTCCATATTCATTTTTTATGGCTGAGATGATAAAGGTTCACAATGTCAAAGAAGCATTATACAGACATCAGTTTTCTAATAGATGCCTGAACAGAAAATGTTTCAGTTAATCTGATTGATTTTCAAGCTATTTTGAAATCACTGGTGGACTTTAGAAAGCCTCCTAAAGAGGATTTGTTTTCAACAACTCCTCAGGTTAAAATGGTTAACAGCTGGATTAAGTGTTGTATGTTAAGTGACCTGAAAGAGGAAGGGAGAGAGCACAAATGAATAGTTTGCAGAAATACACTTTATTTCCACTAAAAACACAAACAAATATACAAAAATACAAAGTTGACTACTGAAATTTTGGAATTGGGAGTGATCTTAGGTAAAATTGGGACAATTTCTATCTGTTAAGCATTTTGCTAAGTACATCATTCAGTTCAGTTCAGTCGCTCAGTCGTGTCTGACTCTGCGACCCCATGAATCGCAGCACACCAGGCCTCCCTGTCCATCACCAACTCCCAGAGTTCACTCAAACTTATGTCCATCGAGTCAGTGATGCCATCCAGCCATCTCATCTTCTGTCGTCCCCTTTTCCTCCTCCCCCAATCCCTCCCAGCATCAGAGTCTTTTTCAATGAGTCAACTCTTCACATGAGGTGGCCAAGTACTGGAGTTTCAGCTGTAGCATCATTCCTTCCAAAGAACACCCAGGGCTGATCTCCTTTAGAATGGACTGGTTGGATCTCCTTGCAGTCCAAGGGACTCTCAAGAGTCTTCTCCAACATCACAGTTCAAAAGCATCAATTCTTTGGCGCTCAGCTTTCTTCATTATTTAACTGTAATACTCACAATGCATTATAACTACAATAGTAATATCTTCATTGGCTGATGTAGAAATGAGAGTATCCTAATTTCATTTTCTTTTTAAAATAAGAGAGCTAAAATTTGGAAAGAGACTTGACTTGCTCGACACATACAACAATCTCTCTTAAATCCTTCAAATATTTCTAGACTTCTCTGGTGGCTCAGGTGGTAAAGAATCTGCCTGAAATACAGGAGATCATGTTTTGATCTCTGGGTTAGGAAAATACCCTGGAGAAGGGAATGGCTACACACTCCAGCATTATTGCCTGGACAATTCCATGAACAGAGGAGCCTGACAGACTACAGCCATGGGATCACAAAGAGTTAAACAGGACTTAGCGATTATCACTCACAACTATCTCAACAACAACAGACTTTAGCAGTTTAGTGAATTAGGACCTCTGACTCTCCTGATCTCCACTTCTGGTTTAGCATTTAATTGCCTTCATAGGGCTTGCGTTGTGGTTCAGCTGGTAGAGAATTTGCCTGCGGTGAGGTAGACCTGGGTTCAGTCCTTGGGTTGGAAAGATCCCAGGGAGAAGGGAAAAGCTATCCACTTCAGTATTCTGGTCTGGAGAATTAGATGGACTGTTAGAACTGGACGTGGAACAACAGACTGGTTCCAAATTGGGAAATGAGTACATCAAGGCTGTATATTGTCTCCCAGCTTATTTAACTTATATGCAGAGTACATCATGCAAAATGTCAGGCTGGATGAAGCACAAGCTGGAATCAAGATTGCTGGGGAAAATATTAATAACCTCTGATATGCAGATGACACCATCCTTATGGAATAAAGTGAAGAGGAACTAAAGAGCCTCTTGATGAAAAAGGAGAGTGAAAAAGTTGGCTTTAAACTCAACATTCATAAAACTAAGATCATGGCATCAGGTTCCATCATGCCATGGCAAACTGATGGAGAAATAATGGACACAGTGACAGGCTTTATTTTCTTGGGCTCTGAAATCACTTCAGATGGTGACTGCAGCCATGAAATTAAAAGATACTTGCTCCTTAGGGGAAAAGCTATGATCAGCTTAGATAGCATATTAAAAAGCAGAGACATTACTTTGCTGACAGAGTCCACCTGGTCAACACTATGGTTTTTTTCAGTAGTCATGTATGGATGTGAGAGTTATAATATAAAGAAAACTGAGCAACTGAGCACAGAAGTATTGTTGCTTTTGAACTGTGGTGTTGGAAAAAACTCTTGAGAGTCCCTTGGACTGCAAGGAGATCAAGCCAGTCAGTCCTAAAGGAAATCAGTCCTGAATAGTCACTGCAAGGACTGATGCTGAAGCTGAAGCTCCAATACTTTGGCCACCTGATATGAAGAATTGAGTCACTGGAAAAGACCTGATGCTGGGAAAGATTGAAGGTAGGAGGTGAAGGGGACCACAGAGAATGAGTTGGTTTGATGGCATCACCGACTGGATGGACATTAGTTTGAGTAAGCTCTGTGGGTTGGTGATGGACAGGGAAGCCTGGTGTGCTGCAGTCCATGGGGTAACAAGTAGTTGGACAAGACTGAGAGACTGAACTGATCTACCTTCACAAATACCATATATATGTGTATGGAAATAGATGGCTAGGTAGGTAGATATTTGATAGATATATTTAAGATAGATATGAAAATATGTATCCTGAAAATATGAGGAGGAAATCTGTAGGATTCTAATAATACTTAATACTAAAGTTAACAATAATAAATTATATAAACATTCTTTGAAGATGCTCTGCAGTAGAAATATTAACACTTAATTTTTTAATTTCAATAAAATAAGATTTACAAGATGAATGGATAAGAAAGCTGTGGTACATATACACAATGGAGTATTACTCAGCCGTTAAAAATAATTCATTTGAATCAGTTCTGATGAGATGGATGAAACTGGAGCTGATTATACAGAGTGAAGTAAGCCAGAAAGAAAAACACCAATACAGTATACTAACACATATATATGGAATTTAGGAAGATGGCAATGACGACCCTGTATGCAAGATAGGAAAAGAGACACAGATGTGTATAATGGACTTTTGGACTCAGAGGGAGAGGGAGAGGGTGGGATGATTTGGGAGAATGACATTCTAACATGTATACTATCATGTAAGAATTGAATCGCCAGTCTATGTCTGATGCAGGATACAGCATGCTTGGAGCTGGTGCATGGGGATGACCCAGAGAGATGTTATGGGGAGGGAGGTGGGAGGGGGGTTCATGTTTGGGAACGCATGTAAGAATTAAAGATTTTAAAATTTAAAAAAAAATAAAAAAATAAAAAAGATTTACATAAAATCCCACTTAAAAAACAAAAGTCCATGTATTCTCTTATTCCTGTTTTAAGTATAAATATACATTTGTGCATGTGTGCTAAGTTGCTTCAGTCATGTCTGACTCTTTGTGACCCAATGAACCGTAGCTGGCCAGGTTCCTCTGTCCATGGGATTTTCCAGGCAAGAACATTAAAGTGGATTGCCATGACCTCATCCAGGGTGTCTTCCTGACCCAAGGATCAAACCTATATCTCTTAGTTCTCCTGCATTGGCAGGCAGGTTCTTTATACAACTAGTACAAATATGGTCATATCCTATTATATAATGAATATTTTAAGACATATAATTAATGTTTCTGTTTGAATTGATTTTTATTTTTCATACACATTTAACTTTTACTTCAGGGAAAACTTTCATTATGTGCATACTGGTTTAAAAACGCAGGAAATTCTCTTTATGTTATTTTCTATAATAAAAGATTTCTACATGTACGAAAGGAAGAAAAACACTTTTTGAATAATATTTACATCTATGTATGAGATTTTCCTTTCTATGTAAATAAAGATGAAATTAAAACAAGATAATTCAACTTTTCATTTCTATATATAATATTCATTTATGTTCAGCTTAGCAAAGACTAAAAAAAAAAGAAGACAAAAATAATCTGCAATTTATTCATTTAGCAATAATTACTGGTCTTTATTTTGCCTACAAAAGTGCATATGACTGTGTCTGTGTGAATGTGTATGTGTAAACATATGGTGTACTTACTTCCAGGATATGATTTTCCATATCATTATATGAAAAAGACTTCTGTGTGAATAAATTTTGTAGAAAAGTATAGATAATAATGATTATGATTATGATTGCTTAATTTTATGAAGTAAAATTTAAACTAGGCTTAGTTCAAACTGAGAAATATTACTCACAGGTATCATTCTAATTCTAAAAGACAGATGGAGAATGTTAATCTCTTCCATTATCTGTTTCACTAATATTTTATATAATAAATACCTTCCACATTTCATTTGTCTTGGTGCTTGTAATATAGAAAATTAGCCGTTTTTAACTCTGGGAGTTGGTGATGGACAGGGAGGCCTGGCGTGCTGTGGTTCATGGGGTGGCAAAGAGTCAGACACGACTGAGTGACTAAACTGAACTGAACTGAATATAAAGTTAAAACATTAGTTTAAAATGTTACATGTAAATGAACAACAACAAAAAATGAAATATGCTTGGGAAATGCATAATTTTTATTTCCTGCCTTATAAATTTTCTATCTTCCAAATTCTTTGGGGTCAACATACAATACTTTTATAATCAGAAAAATAAACATTATGACATTTGAGAAGTTGACGAAATTTAGCTACATCATAAAACAAAGGATGAATTATTTGAATCGACTTTTTAGAGAATAAAAGTTATTTTAAAAAGTCAAATGACTTAGAGGATTTACAAGTTGTTTCATATAAAAAGTTTTCAATATTTAGCTTTTTAAATAAAATAAAAAGCAATATAAAGTAATTTGCCAGCTTCAGATTCAATATGACAGAAATTGACTGAGGTTGATCATATTAATAGGAACCAATAGTTTGTATATAAATATTAAGGATATCTTGAAGAGGAGATGTACTAAAAAATGAAATTTTCATGAAGACTCATTACAAAAAGCATTCTACAGATTCAATGCAATCCCTATCAATCTACCAGCAGTATTTTTCACAGAAATAGAACAAATAATTTGAAGATTTGTATGGAAATACGCATGTAAGAATTAAAGATTTTAAAATTTAAAAAATAAAAAATAAAATTAAAAAAAGAAACAAACAAAATAAAATAAAATTTAAAAAAAGTTATTACAAAAAAAAGAAATGAATGAACCAAAATATAAAAAAATAAAAAATAAAAAATAAAGTAAAATAACTAGAGTATGTAATCCAACCAATCAAGGAATTAATTAAAATAAACAGCTCAAAAATTAAAAAAAAAAAAAAACAGAAACTTCGAATAGCCAAAGCAATCTTGAGAAAGAAAAATGGAACTGGAGGAATCAACTTGACTGACTTCAGGCTCTACTACAAAGCCACAGTTATTAAGACAGTATGGTACTGGCACAAAGACAGAAATATAGATCAATGGAACAAAATAGAAAGCCCAGAGATAAATCCACACACCTATGGACACTTTATCTTTGACAAAGGAGGCAAGAATATACAATGGATTAAAGACAATCTCTTTAACAATTAGTGCTGGGAAAACTGGTCAACCACTTTTAAAAGAATGAAACTAGGTCACTTTCTAACATCACACACAAAAATAAACTCAAAATGGATTAAAGATCTAAACGTAAGACCAGAAACTATAAAACTCCTAGAGGAGAACATAGGCAAAACACTCTCAGACATAAATCACAGCAGGATCCTCTATGATCCACCTCCCAGAATACTGGAAATAAAAGCAAAAATAAACAAATGGGATCTAATTAAAATTAAAAGCTTCTGCACAACAAAGGAAACTATAAGTAAGGTGAAAAGATTGCCTTCAGAATGAGAGAAAACAATAGCAAATGAAGCAACTGACAAAAAACTAATCTCAAAAATATACAAGCAACTTATGCAGCTCAACTCCAGAAAAATAAACGACCCAATCAAAACATGGGCCAAAGAACTAAATAGGCATTTCTCCAAAGAAGACATATGGATGGCTAACAAACACATGAAAAGATGTTCATAATCACTCATTATCAGAGAAATGCAAATCAAGACCACAATGAGGTACCACTTCATACCAGTCAGAATGTCTGCGATCCAAAAGTCTACAAGCAATAAATGCTGGAGAGGATGTGGAGAAAAGGGAACCCTCTTACACTCTTAGTGGGAATGTAAACTAGTACAGCCACTATGGAGAACAGTGTGGAGACTCCTTAAAAAATTGCAAATAGAACTGTCTTATGACCCAGCAATCCCACTGCTGGGCATACACACCAAGGAAACCAGAATTGAAAGGGACACATGCACCCCAATGTTCATTGCAGCACTGTTTATAATAGCCAGGACATGGAAACAACCTAGATGTCCATCAGCAGATGAATAGATAAGAAAGCGGTGGTACATATACACAATGGAGTATTACTCAGCCATTAAAAAGAATACATTTGAATCAGTTCTAATGAGATGGATGAAACTGGAGCTGATTATACAGAGTGAAGTAAGCCAGAAAGAAAAACACCAATACAGTATACTGACACATATATATGGAATTTAAAAAGATGGTAATGATGACCCTGTATGCAAGACAGCCAAAGAGACACAGATGTATAGAGCGGACTTTTGGGCTCTGAGGGAGAGGGAGAGGGTGGGATGATTTGGGAGAATGGCATTGAAACGTGCATACTATCATGTAAGAAATGAAGTGCTTTGTTTGCATACAAGATACAGGATGCTTGGGCCTGGTGCACGGGGATGATCCAGAGAGATAATATGGGGTGGGAGGTGGGAGGGGGATTCAGGATTGGGAGCTCGTATACACCCGTGGAGAATTCATGTCAATGTATGGCAAAACCAATACAGTATTGTAAAGTAAAATAAAGTAAAAATAAAATTAAAAAAAAAAGTGTCTTACAGTCAAAAAGAAACAAAGGACCTCTAATTCTGAGTGCCAGTCACTGGACCAGTTCAGTTCAGTTGCTCAGTCGTGTCCAACTCTTTTCGACCCCATAGTCTGCAGCACGCCAGTCTTTCCTGTCCATCACCAACTCCTGTAACTTGATCAAACTCATATCCATTGAATTGGTGATACCATTCAACCATCTCATCCTCTGTCATCCCCTTCTCCTCCTGCCTTCAATCTTTCACAGCATCAGGGTCTTTTCCAATGAATCAGTTCTTTGCATCAGGTGGCCAAAGTATTGGAGCTTCAGCTTCAGCATCAGTTCTTACAATGAATATTCAGGACTGCTTTCCTCTAGGATTGACTGGTTTAACTCCTTGCAGTCCAGGGAACTCTCAAGAGTCTTCTTCAACACCACAGCTCAAAAGCATCAGTTCTTCTGCATTCAGCCTTCTTTATGGTCCAACTGTCACAACCATACATGACTACTAAAAAACCATAGCTTTGACCAGATGGACCTTTGTCAGTAAAGCAATGTCTCTGCTTTTCAATATGCTGTCTAGGTTGGTCATAGCTTTACTTCTAAGGAGCTACCATCTTTTAATTTCATGGCTCCATTATCATCTGCAGTGACTTTGCAGCTCAAGAAAATAAAGTCTGTCATTGTTTCCATTGTTTCCCCATCTATTTGCCATGAAGTGATGGGACAGGATACCATGCTTTTCATTTCTTGAATGTTGAGTTTTAAGCCAGCTTTCCACTCTTTTTTTTCACTTTCATCAAGAGGCTCTTTAGTTCCTCTTTGCTTTGGGCCATAAATACTAGACCAGTGCCTGTCAAATTCTAATGAACTTGTGAATAACCTGGGGATTCTGTTGATATGTAGATTCTTAATCAACAGATCTTGAGCTGATGCCTGGAATTCTGCATTTCTCATAACATCCAAGTGATAGTCACAAAGACGATCTGTGGACCACTCTTTGAATAGCAGGATTCTAGTAACTTTATTAGTCTCTTTATGTATTGGCCTTTAGTTTATGACATTGTTGTTGTTCAGTTGCTAAGTCTTGTCTGACTCTTTGTGAACCCAAGGACTGCAACATTCCAGGCTTCCCTGTTCTTCACTATCTCCAGGAATTTGATCAAACTCATGTCCATTGAGTACATGATGGCATCAAAGCATCTCATCCTCTGTCACCCCTTTCTACTCCAGCCCTCATTCTTTCCCAGCATCAGGATCTATTCTAATGAATCAGCTCTTTGCATCAGGTGGTCAAAACTTCAACATCAGCATCAATTCTTCTAAAGAATATTCAGGGTTGATTTGCTTTAGGATTGCCAGGTTTTATCTCATTCCTCTCCAAGAGACAGTTTATCATATTTATGATGTTATTGAGCTCAGTTCAGGCTCTCAATTTGTCCAAATCTTTGCAACCAAATAGACTGCAGCACGAGAGTCTTCCCTGCCATTCACCAAATCACAGAGCCTACTCAAATTCATGCCCATTGCATCAGAGATGCCATGCAACCATCTCATCCTCTGATGGCCCCTACTCCCACCTTTAATCTTTTGAGCATCAGGGTCTTTTCCAATGAGTCGTTTCTTTGCATCAGGTGGCCAGAATATTGGAGCTTGAGCTTCAGCATCAGCCCCTTCCAATGAATATTCAGGACTGATTTCCTCTACAATTGATTGGTTGGATCTCCTTGCAGTCCAAGAGACTCTCAAGAGTCTTCTCCAGCACCACAGTTCAAAACCATCAATTCTTCTGTGCTCAGCTTTCTTTATAGTTCAACTTTCATATCCTTACATGACTACTGGAAAAACCATAGCTTTGACTAGACGGACCTTAGTCAGCAAAGTAATGTTTCTTCTGTTTAAAATGCTGTCTAGGTTGGTCACAGCTTTTCTTCTAAGGAGCAAGCATCTTTTAATTTCATGGCTGCAGTTACCATCTGCAGTGATTTTGGAGCCCCCCAAAATAAAGTCCATCACTGTTTCCATTGTTTCCCCATCTATTTGCCATGAAATGATAGGACCAGATTCCATGATCTTAGTTTTCTGAAGATGGTTTTCTGGAAATCTCTTGCTTTTTTAATGATCCTGTAGATGTCGGCAATTTGATCTCTGGTTCCTCTGCTTTTTCTAAATCCAGTTTTGAAAATCTGGAAATTTAGAGTTCAGGTACTGTTGAAACCCAGCTTGAAGAATTATGAGTATTACTTCACTAGCATGTGAGATGAATGCAGTTGTGCTGGAGTTTCAACATTCTTTGGCATCATTGCCTTTCTTTGGGATTGGAATGAATACTAACCTTTTCCAATTCTGTGGCTACTGCTGAGTTTTCCAGATTTGTTGGCATATTGAGTGCAGCACTTTCATAGCATCATCTTTTAGCATTTGAAATAGCTCAGCTGGAATTCCATCACCTCCGCTGGCTTTGTTCATAGTGATGCTTCCTAATGCCCACTTGACTTCTCATTCCAGGATGTCTGGCTCTAGGTAAATGATCACATCATCATGGTTATCTGGGTCAGGAAGATCTTTTTTTGTATAGTTCTTCTGAGTATCCTTGCCACCTCTTCTTAATAACTTCTGTTTCTATTAGGTACATGCCATTTCTGTCCTTCATTGTGATCATCTTTGTATGAAATATCCCCTGGGTATCTCTAATTTTCTTGAAGAGATCTCAGTTTTCTTGAAGAGCTCTCTAATCTTTCCCATTCTATTGTTTTCCTCTATTTCTTTGTACTGATCACTGAGGAAGGCTTTCTTATCTCTCCTTGATAGTCTTTGGAACTCTGCATTCAGATGCTTATATCTTTCCTTTTCTCCTTTGCTTTTCACTTCTCTTCTTTTCTAAGCTATTTTTAAGGCCTCCTCAGACAACCATTTTGCCTTTTTGCATTTCTTTTTCTTGGGTATGGTCTTGATCACTGCCGCCTATACAGTGTCATGAGCCTCTCTCCATAGTTCTTCACACACTCTATCAGATCTAATCCCTTGAATCTATTTGATCTTCAACTGTATAATCATAAGGGATTTGATTTGCATCATACATGAGTGGTCTAGTGGTTTTCCCTATTTTCTTCAATTTAAGTCTGAATTTGGCAGTAAGGAGTTCATGATCTGTGCCACAGTCAGCTCCCAGTCTTGTTTTTGCTGACTATAGAATTTCCCCATCTTTGGCTGCAAAAAAAAAAAAAAAAAAACAATCAATCTGATTTTGGTATTTGCCTTATGGTGTTGTCCATGTGTAGAGTCTTCTCTTGTGTTGCTGGAAAAGGGTAGTTGCCATGACCAATGCGTTCTCTTGGCAAAACTCTGTTAGCCTTTGACCTTCATTTTGTACTCTAAGGCCAAATTTGCCTGTTACTCCAGGTATCTCTTGACTTCTTACTTTTGCATTCCACTCCCCTATAATTAAGAGGACATTTTTTGGGCGGTGTTAGTTCTAGAAGGTCTTATAGGTCTTCATCGAACCTTTCAGCTTCAGCTTCCTCAGAATTACTGGTCAGAGTATAGACTTAGATTACTGTGATACTGAATGGTTTGCCTTGGAAACAAAAAAGATCATTCTGTTGTTCTGAGATTGCATTCAAGTACTGAATTTTGGACTCTTTTGTTGACTATGATGACTACTCCATTTCTTCTAAGGGATTCTTGCCCACAGTAGGAGATATAATGGTCATCTGAGTTAAATCCACCTATTCCAAAGTATACAGTCCATGGAATTCTCCAGGCTACCCACTCCAGAGGAGTGTGTAGCCGCTCCCTTCTCCAGGGGATCTTCCCAACTCTTGGATCAAACCCACATCTTCCACATTTCAGAAGGATTCTTTCTCTGCTGAGCCACCAGGGAAATCCAATACTGGAGTGGGTAGCCTATCCCTTCACCAAGCAATCTTTCACACCCAGGAATCAAACCAGAGTCTCCTGCATTGCTGGTGGTCTTTACCATCTGAGTTACCAGGGAAGCCTTTAAATTTGGGGAAGGAAGCAGTTAAACAATTTTCTGAAGCTCTCCTGGCAATTTGTTATTTTCCTATTGCTGCTCTAACAAATTACAAGTTCATTGGCTTAAGATAATAATATGAATTTAATATCTGTAAGTTCAATGGGTCAGATGTCTGAAATTGGATAAAGTGAACACATTAGAAAGGAAGAATTCCTTCCAGAGACTCTAGGTTGTAACCTATTTCCTTGCCTTTTCCAGGTTTTACAAGCTTCCATCATTTGTTGGCTCTGGCTTCATTCCTGCATCTTGGAAGCCAGCAAAATATGCCTGAGTCCTTCCCATGTTGCTATTTCCCAAGTCCTCTACCTCAGTTATCACATCTCCTTCTCCAGCTCTGACTCTTTTCTGCCTCATTCTTCTTTTAATCCCTAGTTGATTACATTGAAACCAATTGGATAATCCAGCATTATCTCCCTGTTTTAAGGATGCCTGATTGAAGGTGAAGTCACTCAGTCATGTCCAACTCTTTGTGACCCGGTGGACTGTAGCCTACCAGGCTCCTCCATACAGGTGATTCTCCAGGCAAGAATACTGGAGTGGGTTGCCATTTCCTTCTCCAGGCGATCTTCCTGACCCAGGGATCGAACCCAGGTCTCCCACATTGGAGGCAGATGCTTTAACCTCTGAGCCACCAGGGAAGCCCCAAGGATGATTAGCAACCTTAATTCCATCTATAATCTAATTCCCCTTTGACATGGGTTATGGATTGAATTTTGTTACCTCAAAAGATATGTTCAAGTCTTAGCACCTGGTATCTTCTAATGTGACCTTAAGTTGGAAATAGTGTCTTTGTAGATATAATTAAGTTGAGGTCATCAGAGTTTTCTCTAATCTAATATGACTGCTGTTCTTATATGAAGAGGGAAATTTGGACACAGACATATAGAGAGAATATATAATAATTAAAGAAGGCAGATATTTGAGTGATGAAGCTGGAATCAAGATATGCCAACCAGAACTAGGAAGAGACAAGGCAGGATTCTACCCAGTTTCCTAGGTAGCATGACTGTGCTTATACCATAATTTTGGATGTTTAGCCTCCGAAACTATGAGAGAATAAATTTATGTTTTAACCTATGTGTTTGTACTATTCTGTTACCAGAATTAAAAAAAAAATAATGTATATTCACTAATTTATTGGACTAGGAAGTAAACATCTTTAGAGAGCTCTCTGACAGTCCTCTTACCACAGGTGGAAAGTGACTTAACTTCACAGGTGGTGAAGTTGACTTAAATGCGGCAGTGTTCTGAATAATATTTGGAGGAAAATATACTGCCCTTTAGTCATCTTTGGTGGATATCCAAAAGCTTATTTGGCATCAAGAAAATAATCTTAAATTCCTAGAGAAATTGTCCAAAATAGGCTGTTAATGTGTTACCCAAAGGTTTCCCATAAGCATGATTCATATAAGATTAATGATTAACACCAATTATTTAAGATATCTAAACTCCCTGGAATATGAGGTGGTGTGGCTCTTTCCACTCCTGATTACTTTTTGCATGAGGAAAAATCTCTAATGATGCATTCTTTTTTGCCTCATTTTGTATTCTTCATTACGTGTCATAAAGATGAATTTGGAAGAACAATTAAGTATCTGTAGCTCTCTGTGCCATTAGCTTAACAGTGAAGTCACCATGCAGGAAACCTCTAGTGCCCCATTACTGCCACGACTGTGTTATGAGTTATATGTTATGTTCCCCCAAAATTCATATATTGAAGCCCTAGCCCCTGATGTGATGGTATTGGGAGGCAGAGCCTTTGAAAATTTTAAATTAGGTAATGAGAGTAGAACATTCATGATGGAATTAGTGCCCTTTTAAGAAGAAGAAGAGAGTAAAGGTCATGAGCATACAGAGAGAGAAGCCAGTAGGCAAGCCAGGAAGTGAGTCTTCCACAGACACAGAATCTGCCAGCACCTTGATCTTGGACTTCTTAACCTCCAGAATTATGAGAAATAAATGTCTGTTGTTTAAACCATCCAGTTTGTGATATTTAAGGGCTTCCCTGATGGAGCAGAGGTTAAAGTGTCTGCCTGCAATGTGGGAGACCTGGGTTCGATCCCTGGGTCGGGAAGATCCCCTGGAGAAGGAAATGGCAACCCACTCCAGTATTCTTGCCTGGAGAATCCCATGGACGGAGGAGCTTGGTGGGCTACAGTCCATGGGTTGCAAAGAGTCGGACACAACTGAGAAACTTCACTTTTTGTTATTGCAGAGAGAGGACAAAGATAGAGCAGGTGAATCTATTTCACATTTCTAGTTTTCTGCAGAGGTAGGCCAGATTCTACAACACTATCTTTATTAGTAATAAATGTAACATCTAATTTATTTTGAATGTTCTTTATTTTTTTATTCTTCAATACTTTTAAACCTCAGGAAAGTATAAGAAGTACTAGTTAGTGGCCCACGTCATCTCCTAACTACATTTACTAAAGGTTTTGTTACCCGATTGTCTTTCTTCATCATCTTTCCTTTTCTATCATTTGCCTGCCTGAATGCAATGCCCATGTTGATGTAAAAATGAAAAGTTTTCCATTACATCTCAGTTCCAATGACTAATTTTTAACTGTTGGCAACCTTTCTTCTGGCAACATCTTGAATCTTGTTTAATGTCACTTCTAACAGATCTTGTCATGAAGTTGCTAAAGCATCACTATTACCAGTAGATGAATAAAAAGGTAACACGTTACAATGGAAATTGAACGACTAGTTCTCACCTAAAATGTCCATCTTTCCATCTCCCTAATGTCCTCACTTCCATTTTACTTGCTTTTATGTCTCATGAACACTTAATTATTATTCAATTTCAGTGTGCATAAAACCCATCTGGGGAATATGTTAAATACATATGAATTTCACAGTTATCTTAGGGATTTACTCTCATGTGGCTTGTAGTAATAACTCAAAATTACACACAAATACCACATAGAACAAACTGATATCCACGTGAAAAACAATGATATTGTACTCTTTCCTTATACTATACAAAATTTAACTAAAAATTAATCGTAAATTTAAATATAGATCTTGAAACTTTAAAAATTCTTAGGAAAAAATACAATAGCAAATCTTTGATGTTTTCTTTGATATGACAACAAAAGCAGAAACGATAAAATTTTAAAAAAAATGTGTAAGATGGAATTCATCAAAATTAAAAATACTTCTCTTGAGAATATTACCATGAAGAAAGTAAACACACAGTCCACAGAACCAGTGTGAAATAATGCATTCGTATATTTGATAAGGAATTGTATTCAAAATATATAAATAACTCTTGCAAGTCAGTAAAAAAGGTAAATCAAATAAAAATTCTGAATAGACATCTCCCCAAAGAAAACATATATATGATGAAAAACTGTTCAATATAATTATCCAAAAGGAAAATGAAAATCAAAACCACAATGAGATATATCACTTTATATCAATAGGATGGCTATGGACCTTCCTTTCTCTGATGCTTTTTTAAAAATTTAGTTCTTATTGTACTCTGTCATAAATTTATTTTTAAATTAACTTCTGTATCCTTATTCTCTTAACATACAATCATACTAATTTTTCCAGTGTCAGCCTATAAAAGTGCTTATGTGCCTCCACCTACTGGTCCCCCAAAATAGAACCCTTGTTAAGGAACTAAGATGCCACATACCATGCATGGCATGGTTAAAAAATAAAAAAGGATGAAAAGACAAGAGGAAAGTGATGAAGCCCATATCAAAAGCAGAAACAACTTCAGTGCTCTGATAAAGACCTTTATTTACACATCAAGAATATTCACAATATCTTTCCATGACCACCTCTAAATAAAAGATTCTGTGAAGTAAAGAACTATTAGGTGGGAATATTACTGATACATTAGTTTGTGTTAGTCACTCAGTTGTGTCCAACACTTTGAGATCCCAAGAACTGTACCCCCCTCAACACCCCCGCCCAGGCTCCTCTGTCCATGGAATTCTTCAGGCAAGAATACTGGAGTGGGTAGCCATTCTCTTCTCCAGAAGATCCTTTCATCCTCTTGGTCCAGGAACTGAACCCAGGTCTCCAACATCGCAGGCAGATTCTTTACCATTTGAGTTTACAATACAGCAAGACAGATCTTCGCAAATGCTGCATAAAAGATTTTCATAAAGTTAATGGCTTGAAACAATTATCTATTTATTAGATTATAGTTCTATATATCAGAATTTTGAGTTCGCTACTTAGGGTGTTACAAGGCCACCTCAGTGTATCAGTCAGGCTGGGCTTGTTATCTCTCACGGTTCTATGGAGAATTGCTTTCAAGCTCATTCAAAATGTTGGTAGAGTACATTTCATTGAGTTGTAATTCTGGTCCCCAACTCCTTTCCACCAGTAATGCCTCTTAGCTCCATAGGTCAACACACATTCCTTTTCACAAGGCTCCCTTTATCTAAAATTAGCATGAGACCCAGTCCTTATCATACTTTGACTCTCTTCCAGTTATTTTGCTGCTACCAGTTGGAGATTATCTTTGCTATTAAAGGGCTCATATAGATAATCTCTATTTCAAGGTTGACTGCTCCACATAGCAGAATCACAATCAAGGCAAGAGTGCTTCATCAATTCACAGGTCCTATCCTCAGTTATAGGAAAATGAATTATATAAGGTTATCCTTAAAATCTTTACACCACAGCTGCCCTGAACAAAATAAGGGTTTTGTTGTAAGAAGGTGTGAAGGGATACTGGATAAGACACAAAATATCCACCATAATCTTGAGCTATACACTTAAATCACTGTTTTCTCATTCAGTCAACCTCTTGAAAATACCATGTACAATTGCTTACTTAATGTCTTCAGTAATCTTTATTATTATCTTTATTATCTTCATGAACTACTCCAATCTCACTTCCTTCCCACCACACTAATTAATGGAAGTAGTCACTAAAGATTTTGAGCTAGGCAGCAGGAATAGGATGAAGGGGAGTTTTCTTTCAATTACAACAGAAGATATGACACCTTGGATTAAAGAGACAAAAGTTGCTGTGCTATTTCAATGATCATGCAAAGATGAAAGTATCCCATTCACTAACATATTGTGACTCTCTTCCATTTAAATAGTAGGCAGCCAGCAGTTGCATAGATCCTGAACAAGCTCAGGCTGGTGGTATAGACTGAATAGAAAAATTAACCAGAAAAGCTCAAAGACAAAGTAAGCATATAAGTAAGAATTACCAGATATTGGAAGAGAACTAGCATTGTAAAAGAGTGAAAATAGAAAAGTTTCAGGAAATAATAGAATTAGTAGATATGTTGAACAGGATGTTAAAGCAAGTAAAACTAATATCAACAGAGTGATTCAAAAATATACTGGATGCATTATAATACCATAAAAATAAAAATTATTATGGGGAAATAACTCTTAGGATGAATATGTAATAAGACAGTTAAGGAACACATTAATGAGCTTGTAGATAAAGCTGAGAAATATACTGGAGCATGTCACAAAGTCACATGGATATGTAATTAATGAAAAATAAGTTAGAAATCAGAAAATAACTCAGGAGTTAAATGTTTGTCTAGCAGAAAAAAAGATGAGAAGAGTTTGAAGTCAATGCTCAAGATGATATGGGACTGGTGAAACATTAAAGAAAAAACTAGACCCCTATAAAATTTTTTGATAATTTTCTACATTTAGGAAAAGACAAAATCCTATATGTCTTCAAGGGGAGAGTTACAGTTAATCTACAGAGGCAAGAATAAAGATGAGATATGCATCTGTTTATCTATAGTTAAATAACATTGATTGTAATATTAGAAGACAGTGTGACAGTAATCATGAGGAAAAATAATTCACAATGTCCATTTCAATAGGCAGCCAAAATATAATAACTGTATGAAAATTAAAGATACATTCATATTTATAAGATCACTATCTGAAATAAATTTACAGGGTACACCCCAAACAGTAAAGAATAGCTACCCTAGAGATAGAAATATATTTTTCCCTGAAGAATATTTTTAGAATCTAAAGGTAAAAATTACTTTTCTATGTTGAACAATAATAATAGTAAAACATTTTTATTTACCTTATTACACATCCCTTTGAATAAAACAGATGCTTTTGATCATTTATCTAGTGAATACATATAATATATGCCAGTATGAAATGTATAGTATGTTCAAACAATGTTAAAAATTTACTGCTAAAATATTCAGAATTTTTAATATCTTCCTGCTTTTACAGACTATATTACTAGATTATAGTGTTGTTTCCAACATAATCTCAGTATTACCATTTAGTTCTAAGCATACAGTAATATGCATATTTTGCTAGTGACTTTAGAGGTAAATTATTTCACCATAAAATTAAAAATCTGTAGGAATTTAAGAGACTCCAAAGGAAATGCAAAATGTATGACTATCATGTTGGCTGAACAGGCCTTATGAGCTATGAAGACAGATTAATCAAAATAGAATCAATATTCAATTATCTGTGAGAGATTGTATATGATTACTGGGATCTGTCACTGTATATACAACTGGATTCTAAGTCATATATAAACAGCTAAAAGAATTGTATATTTCCTGTTTTCTGTCTATTGCCCTTAGTACATTACAGGCTTAAAAAAGGACTCATTTTGTTGAATTTTTTGAGTGCAAATGACTCAACCAAATCAAGAGGGAATGTGTTCGCTCATCAAATGGGAATTTTAAAGGAAGAGATTTTAGGGTCATCTAGTCAAATATCAAAGGTCATCTAGTCAAACATCAAAGGTCATCTAGTCAAACATCAAATTACTTAGTCAAACAACAAAGGTCCATCTATTCAAAGCTATAGTTTTTCCAGTAGTTATGTATGGATGTAAGAGATGGACTATAAAGAAAGCTGAGTGCCTGTCTCTATGTGATTTTCTTTTGAAGATGAATATTTGGTAAAATTAGTGCATACAAATTATTCTGAAAATATATATGTAATTTTTGTGAGGAAATCTTATTGCATTGTTTATAAGACAAACAAATGGAGGGATGTATATTTAAAAAAATATTTCAATTAAAATATATTTTAAAAATATCATTTGTAATAACTATACACAGAAGGTATATATTAAATTTAAAACATTTGTATTGATTTCCTTTAATTTATTTAAAAATCAGTTATCAGGGCTACAAAAAGGAATAAGCTGGAAATTTTAAATACTATTAGATCACTGAGGCATGTTTAATTTTCCTTTCAGTGATTGACATTTATTCTGGCATTTAAACATAATTAACCACATTAGGAAGAGGTGGCAAGAATACAGAGAAGAAATATACATAAAAGGTCTTAGTGACCTGGATAACCAAAATGGTGTGGCCACATACCTGCAGTCTGAAGCAGGCCTTATGAAACGTTACTACAAACAAAGCTAAGGGAGGTGGTGGAATTCCAGTTGAGATTTTCCAAATCCTAAAAGATGATGCTATGAAAGTGCTGCACTCAATATGGCAACAAATTTGAAAAACTCAGCAGTGGCCACAGGACTGGAAGAGGTCAGTTTAATCACAAATAGGTGGGGAAACAATGGGAATGCTAAGTCACTTCAGTTGTGTCTGACTCTGTGCAACCCCATAGATGGCAGCCCACCAGGCTCCCCCATTCCTGGGATTCTCCAGGCAAGAACATTGGAGTGGGTTGCCATTTCTTTCTCCAATGCATGAAAGTGAACATTGAAAGTGAAAGTGAAGTCGTGTCCGACTCTTAGTAACCCCGTGGACTGCAGCCCACCAGGCTCCTCCATCCATGGGATTTTCCAGGCAAGAGTACTGGAGTGGGGCACCATTGCATTCTCCACAATGGGAATGGCTAGAGTTTGTTTTTATGAGCTCCAGAATTACTGCAGATGGTGACTGCAGTCATGAAATTAAAAGACGCTTGCTCCTTGGAAGAAAAGCTATGACAAACCCAGGCAGCATATTAAAAAACAGACACACCACTTTGCCACCAAAGGTCCATCTAGTCAAAGCTATGGTTTTTCCAGTAGTCATGTATGGATGTGAGACTTGGACTATAAAGAAACTGGAGTGCCAAAGAATTCATGTATTTGAACTGTGATGTTGTAGAAGACTCCTGAGAGTCCCTTGAACAGCAGGGAGTTCAAAGCAGTCAATTTTAAAGAAATCGACTCTAAATATTCATTGGAAGGACTGACGTTGAAACTCCAATACTTTGGCCACCTGATGCGAAGAGCCAACTCATTGGAAAACACTGTGATGCTGGGCAAGATTGAGAGCAGGAGGAGAAGGAGGTGACAGGATGAGATGGTTGAATGGCATCACCGACTCAGTGGACATGGGTTTGAGCAAACTCCAGGAGTTAGTGAAGGACAGGGAATCCTGGTGCACTGCATTTCATGGATCCCAAAGAGTCAGACACAATTGAGCGACTGGAAAACAACAAAACCATATTTAGGTTTCTCAATTTTTGGCCCATGTTTTAAGAGATCTACTTGGGTGAAAAGTTAATATATTTTGTTTCATATGTCGTGCTTGAATTCTGCCTCTTTCAAAATTTTTTAGTATTACTAATATTAGCAAAATTTTCTAGTGTTTATTCTACTCCTACTATAGTAACCTTTATGAAGACTTTTATATTTGGTTATTTTCTATCCTATATGATTTTTATTTCAGATGTATGAGAGGGCATGGGGGAATATCTCAAAAATCCAAATGTGGTAGAAAGGCATTGTCACATATGTGACAAAGAAATTACTAAGGTGATTTTATAATTCCCCACATATAGCATATATCCCACCTATGTGTTTGTCTTGAGTGTATGTTGAGATATAAAAAATCAATGAAAATCAATGAGAGATAAATTAAAATGGGTAGAAGTCACTTTGGGAGAAGGCAATGGCACCCTATTCCAGTACTCTTGCCTGGAAAATCCCATGGATGGAGGAGCCTGGTGGGCTGCAGACTATGGGGTCGCTAAGAGTCGGACACGACTGAGCGACTTCACTTTCACTTTTCAATTTCATGCATTGGAGAAGGAAATGGCAACCCACTCCAATGTTCTTGCCTGGAGAGTCCCAGGGACAGAGGAGCCTGGTGGGCTGCGGTCTATGGGGTCACACAGAGTCGGACATGACTGAAGCGACTTAGCAGCAGCAGCAGAAGTCACTTTGATAGCTCTTAACTTGGGTTGACTATAGTCTCTTTTGTCATATTGAAATACCCTCTCTATTTGGATTTATCTTACATCTCAGGCCCCAACTAATGTGTTTTTAATCAATAGATTTTTTTTTTTTTACCCTTTAATCTATAGTAGATACCTTCAATTCTCTAAAGGTAATATTAGGATTTTCTCATTTTGCTTTTTTTACTCTTCGCTGATATAAGTACTGACATGAGAACTCAGTTTAGCAATGGTCCTCTGGCACTCATCATGGTCTAGGAAAACTGCTTAGCTCCAAGCCTGAGTATGCTCATATACTATTAATAGATGTCAGGACATTTGATAGTATGTTGAGGAACAATAACTGGGCTTAAATTTGGCAATTTTAAAAGTGTAGAAAGAGGCTGAAGAATATGTAACAATTCCACAGACTGTATAGTACTTGGGGTCTTAAAGAGTCAGACATGACCGAGCAACTTTCACATAGCTATGGAACAGCTTGCTACATAATGCTGTACCTAAACTGAGACAGTCTGG